>NC_143558.1:9696969-10000000 GCF_054136105.1 Typopeltis vanoorti
CATCCAAATATGTAATTGATTGTCAAAATGTACCAAATGGATAATACATTTTCACAAGAATCCCACTGTAGAAATCTATCTTCAGTATTTTTCCATGTTTGTGTTATGGTTGCAGTTCTTCTATATGCCTCTATTTCTAGTTATTATTCAGGACCTCCACGAAATCACAAGACTGACTGTGGGAAGCCCATCTTGCACAAACTATCACGTCATTCTTTAAACCTGTTGACTGTCTGCACATTTACCACCCTATCAGGCAATATGGTCCAACCAATAATCTACATGGGAAAAAAAAACAAAAAAACTTCTCACCTTCTTACTTGCCACTCTCTTTTGAAAATGACTGTTGCTATTCAGGACTTTCATGGAGTCACAAGGCTGATTGTGGGAGGCCAAACATAAATACAAACACACTAACTTGCTCCACTTGAGTGTTCATGTCTGGAGAGGGAAAGAGTGTCCTCACATCCCATTCCAAACATTCACACCCAAATGTTTGGAATGGGATGTGAGGACACTCTTTCCCTCCCCAGACATGAACACCTACTTTATTTCTCTATTCTTCTTTTATTCTCTACTTAATTACCCATAGTGGAGAAAAAATAATGGTTAGTTTCTAGCTTCTTTATAGAAACCCCTGTGTTATTTCATGATTCAGCCAGTTTTATTTTTTATAATTAGGTATCACCCCCTCCAGAGAACGTGCTCTAGAAGAAGTGCGTGAAGTTTTTACTCCCGAATTGGCCTATCTTTCATACATTCCCTTTTGTAAATTAGCTGGAGGGTAAGTATTGCCATAATAAATTGTGACACAGCTATTATGAAATATTTATATTATAATTGATTGATTTTTGTAGCCCTGTAGAAATGGTATTTGCATCCATAGTACCAAGTTGCCTGAAGAAAGGCATTAAAAGTTTGATTCTAGTTACCGACTACTGGAACTTTTTTATTAATCCTTTCTTCATTCAGTTCCTGAGTTAGTCAGTCTGGCATTGGAAAAACAGGACTTTTCTCCCAAAAAAATCAGGTTTCTAATCCCATAAAAGAAAAACAGTCACAGCACTCAAAGTGTTAGAGACCAGAAGTTGTTTACCATACTCCTCCTTTTTGTGATTAACTAAGGGTAGAACTTGGCTGCTTACCAGTCTTCAAAAGTTAGTTTTTTTTTTTTTTTCACCACTAAAAAAAAAAAAAAAAAATTAAGAAAATAACCTGTCATTTAAGACTCGCTGGTTGACATTTTTCTAAATAACCAACAACATTGAGCAGTTATGAAAATTTTTAAGGTGATACTTACTGCTAAACAGTTTCTCTCATAACACCCGATGGCTCAGGGTATACAAAATTTTTCAGAAATGTTACTTGTCACTCCTTGGACTCATCTGTACCCCCTGATCTTTCCTAGCACAGCCACATTTCAACTATAGCTTTTGCAGCCACCAAAAAACTTGTACTTTTTTGCACAAGACGCTACTTCACAGCTGTGAAATGTATACAAAGCTCAAATCTCCCATATTTGGGGTTGTACACCAAAATTCCCTCTAAGATTGCTTGATTATATCCAGAAGAATGCAATCCTGCTAATTAATGATCCCTCTCTCACATATCCACTTCAACCTCTCTCTCTCTCTCATAGACATTTCTGTTTTTTGCCTTGTGCCTCTCTACAGATGCTTCATGGACAGTATTCTGCTGAATTGGTCACTATTATTACTCCAAAATGAAGTTCTTTCTTGATATCCTTATGATAGCCATTGATGTCATCTATTCACTCCTCTCTTTCTCAGAACTCATATCGGTGGTCTCCAGTCTTTGATTAAGTGTTTAATTTCTAACCCTGCTCTCAAATGTATGTATTAAAATTGCTTTGAACACTGCCTTGTATAGCTAGTTTAGTGTTTTGACTAATTTCTCTCTTATTCCATATGAATTTATTCATTTGATACCATACTATCTTTGCTAATTCTGTCATCTATTTCCAAATTTAATATGGAATCTTAACTAAAAATTGCTCCTAAATAGCTGAGATGTTTTACTTGTTCTATAGGTTCTCCATTCGGCATGCATTTGATTTTTTTCATTTTTTTCTACCCATTTTCATTATTTTTTTTTTTATGGCTGATTTTCATAGCAAATTTATTACAGCAGTTATTCAATTTAGTTAGGGAATCCTGTAGACTTCTATTCGATTTATTTAAGAGCTTAATATCATTTGCAGTCTTGATATCATTTTTAATGCCACTTTCCCCAATAATATGATCCATATAGATAATAACAGTGGAGATAATGGGCATCCTTGTCTCACACCTAATTTAAAGTCAAACCATCTTCCTGTTCCTCCTTCAATTCTAACTGCTGACTTACAACTCAAATATAGACTCCATATTCCTTGATATAATGTCCCATAATTGTTGCATTTTGAACAGCTTTTCTCTTGGCACCTTGTCACATGTCATTTTCAGATCCGAAACGTAGATACAGATTTTGTTTTATTTCCATGATTTTTCAACTATTTGTATTTAGTGAAGATCTGATCCTGACAACCTCAGTTTGGCTGGAACTCAGCTTGTTCTTCAATTTCCTTTCCACAATTTTTCTTAGTCCTTTCTTAAGAATGCTTGCATCAACCTTACCAGGAACACACTCATTAGGGAAATTTCTCTGTAATCATAATCACACTTTTATAGATGGGTGTTATGAGAGCTTGGCTGCAATCATCTGAAATTTAATCCTCTGACCAGGCTTCCTGAATTATGCAATATAGCTACTGTAAAATTTTTAAATACTTTCATGTTTATTCTTGTAGACAGGCTTATACGTTGGTTATGCATTACTAAATCACTTAAGGAATTGAACAACGTAGATATGAATATAAATTAAATTACACTTTAATAGGCCGACAGATAAAAAAATTCGAAAAATTAAAAAAGAACTCTACCGTCAATCCAAAACTTGCTACCAACACCGTAATCAACCTTTCTTCAGTCACCCTGAAGCACTCAACTCGCTTTCACGTGGCCACAATTTCGCCATTGCTCCCAGAAAAATACCTAGTGAGGATATTATATTATGATCCAGATTGAACGTGGAATCCGCTACCTTCCACATCAAATTGCCAACAGTGTAAGACTGGATGTAGCTTGTGTCCTCTCCAAAGCAAGACCACCAAAAACCAACATATCCAACAAGGAACATAAAGCTCTATAGGAAATGAGGAATAATAAAGAATTGGTTATCACCAAAGCAGATAAGGTAAATGCAACTGTAGTACTTAACGAAAAGGCCTACACAGGTAAGCTTAATGCTCTTCTATTAGATCAGGCTACTTACCTCCCTATCGAATACAATCCCACCAACTCACAAATTAGAAAACTTCACAGGCTCCTTAAGAAAGTCACTTCTTGGCCTGTAGAAGTTACCAACAGATTAAAGCTGTTTAACTCTATACTCCTCTGTATTTACCGACTCCCAAAAATACATAAAGAAAATGTGCCATTACGTCCCATAGTGGATGGGATGTAATGGCACACCAAATTAGCTAAACATTTGGCCAAAGAACTCATGCACTATACTGGCAACACACCATCACACAAAAAAAATCAGCCCACTTCAAAGTCAGCATAGGAAACCTTACATTCCAACATACTGACATAATGGTCAGCTTTGATGTCTCCTCCTTATTCACAAATGTCCCACTCAAGGAAACTTTAGAGCCAATCCAAGCTAAATTTTCTCCCAATATCGCAGCCCTATTTCAGTTCACAATGAACTCGGCTATTTCATTTGGCAGGGAAAATTCTACAAACAAATAGAGGGGACAGCCATGGGTTCACCACTCTCCCCACCCTTGGCCAATTTCTTTATGGAGACCTTTGAAGAAAAAGTCTTAACCTCTGCCCCACAAAAACCAACCATATGGCTTTGCTACGTTGATGATGTATTTGCTATTTGGCCACATGGCCCTGAAACACTCCTCTCCTTCTTAACATACTTAAACAACCAACACCCCAGAATCAAGTTCACCCTGGAAAAAGAGGAAAACAACAGCCTCCCTTTCCTAGGCACACTAGTCACCTGCCAGCTTGATGGAACCTTGATTTTCTCAGTTTATAGAAAACCCACCCATACAGGCAGATACATTCACCAACAATCCCCCCTCCCCCCCCACACACAACAACAATATGAAGCGGTGAAAACACTATACAACAGGGCTAAACTAATCTGTTCTAATAACATGGCCCTAAACACTGAACTAAATCACATCCTGAACACTTTCTCAGCCAATGGCTACCCACCCCCCCCCCCAAAAAAAAATCCAGAAAATATTAAAACCTACAAACCACAGTTCCCCCCCCCCTCCACAACAAAGATTACTCTAAATCCATCACCATTCCCTACATCCGAGGCACGTCAGAAAAAATTACTAAAATCTTAAAAAAACATGACCTGACCTCCTGTTACAGGCTTTACAGAAAATTGGCATCCCTTATTCGCTCCACCAAAGAACAACCACTTCCCCTAGACCTACCTGGTGTATACCAGGTCCCTTGCAGTTGTAAACTGTCTTACTTTGACCAAACAGGCAGGACAGCAAATATCAGAATTTCTGAACACAAGGACTACATCCGTTTTCACAAGTACAGCCATTCTGGTCTTGCAGACCATGCCCTGGATACACGCCACAGAATACTGTGGAAGAAAGCTACAGTAATACACTGTAGCAAATACAAATTCGAAAGACTATTTATGGAATCAGCCTCAGCCCTAAGAAACTCTCCAAATCTCAACAAACTTGGTTGTATGCGACTGCCCCAAATTTGGAAGGCTTACATCTGCAGACCTTTGGCCCAACATCTAAGAACACAGTTAGCCTGCTAGAGGGCACCATCAGGACTTTTAGGAGAACAATAGCTTCATCTCTTCATTCTCAGTTACTGTGTTGTATTGCATACATGCACATGCCTTTTTTTTTTTTGTAAGTTCCTTTTGAAAATGGCAACGTGATGTTGCCGAAATATCGGAAATATTTATTAAAGTGTCATTTAATTTATATTCATATCTATGTTGTTCAATTCCTTAAGTGATTTAGTAATACTTTCATATTTAGGCATTTCTGGTTAAATATCATCTATTCCAGCTGCATGTTATCCACATTTCGGGTTTTTGCTGGCTTTTTCTACCACAGGTATTGATATACAGGATGTCCGAAAAAGAACTTTGTGGTTTTCAATGAAATTTATTTTATGACATTTTGAAGTAGAAATGTATGTGGCATGTAGCATATATTTTCAAAGTACAAGGTCATGTCACAAGTTTGATTAACTGTTAGTGTAACTCAATGTGTGCACCATTTACAGTCCTACAGACATCAAAATGGAATTCCACACTCAGACCACCACACTTGGGTAAGCATATCCATAGGAATTGCTTCTATGGCACAAGTGGGCAAGGGACTTAATTTTTTTCTTGATATGCAATGTCTTTTACATAGTCCTAAAAGAAGAAATCCATTGAAGTCAAATCAAGACTGAGTGGTAGCCAAGCAATGGGACCTATGCCTATCCATTTTCCTGGGAATCAGTTGTTGAGCACAATTGCTGCATAATGTTTGATAGAAATTTGAAGTTCAAAGGTCACATAGCAAAAGTTGCAAATACATCTCGGAGGATAATTGCGATGTTGAAGTGAACCTTGACATCTAAGGATAAGGAAGTAATTTTGCCTTTTTTTTTTATAAGGCTTTGATAAGACCACAATGTGTGCACATTTGGTCTTCCACATTCCAAGGGGATAAAGAAGCTGTGGAAATTGTGCAAAGAAGAGTTACAAAGATTATTTGAAATTTTTTGTTATATTTGATGAAATTTTTTGTTATATGGAAGGTGGGTGTCCATGGAAGTTTGTTTGCAGTCAAGAAAGGAGTAAGAGCTAGTTTTTTCTGTCATGGAGCAGTGAGTAAGTGGAATAATTTGCCCTTAGGGATAGTGAGTGCATCTGGTGGGAATGAATTTAAGGGAAGGCATGACAGCTGGTTTGGGTGATTTATAGCCTGCCACGATTGAGGTCCTTAACTCCCTTGAGGTCTCAAATAATAATAATGTGGCAGGCTCCATCCTGTTTGAAAATGAAGTCCTCCATATTCTCAATCTGGGGAACTATCTAAGTATGCTGCACTCGTAATTGTCTCCTCATGGAAAAATATGGTTAACAATGTGATCATCCATGATGCTACACTAGACATTGACTTTCAGGCTGTTTCAGATTTTCTAACCCTCACACCTGACAATTATGGTGATTCACAACTCCATGCACATGAAACATTGCCTCATCAGAAAATAAAATGCTCTGCAGGTAGTTGTCATGTTCAGCAATGAGGTCTAACATGGTGGTCACAAACTGAACTCTTTGTGGCCTATCAGTAGGCTGGATGTGATGAACTAGCTGCAATTTACAAGCATGAACTTTCAATCTCTTGTGAACATCATGCACTATGCTTTTAGGAATGTTTAATTGACAACTCTCACTACAAACTGAATATTTCAGTCTACGTTGAAAAGACAGTTGAATTCATTCCACGTTTTCCGCATTTGTAGGCCTACTGCGCCCTTTTAAAACACTTCCTATTTCCAAGAACTGCTGATGTCACTTGGAGCATTCCTACCATATTCCTACCTGAAATTCCTTTGAACAGTTGTTACTTACTTAGTTTCTGCAAACTATAACACACACTGTGCTTTCTCTTGTGGCTGTGCCATTACTGCAGCACGGTGCATCTGTACAACTATCTGGTATGTCAGTACTGCTATCTGGTGGACAACATTCATGTCGCTTTATGAATATCATCAAAAAACCATTGTATGTTGTTCCAATACAAATCTTCGGAAGCTTGATGCAACCGTATTTATTGAGATTTGGTTGGTTTTTGAGAGCTGCTGCTGCTTCTAAGAAAAGTCTCTCTTTCTTGAATTTGCTGTGGTGGAGCATGGTGGTTTTCTTCCATGATACCCTATGAGTGGTGTCCAAAACATGGTCAGCCAAGCCTGAATGGCCATAGTTGTGTTTGAAGATGTAAGACTTGTGTTCCTCTAGACGGATGGATGCTGATCTGCCTGTCTGTCCAAAGTACGCAAGCTTACAGGAACAGGGTACTTTGTAAACCCCAGGCAGAGAGAGAGGAGGGAGCTGATCTTTCGTAAAATGGATAAGGATAGCAAGTTTGCGGTGGGGCTTATATGCTGTGTGTAGGTTGTACTGTTTTAGTATCTTGGCTATTTTTTCGGATGTGCCACGGATGTAGGATATGGTGATGGCATTTTTAAAATCTTGTTGACGAGAAGGACGGGGAATGGGGGAGGAGTTGATTATTTTTTTGATACTGTGATCGCTGTAGCCATTGGAGAGGAAAGTGCCGTGTATGTGGTTAAGCTCAATAGTGAGGGCGGTTCCACTGGAACAAAGATTGTGGGCTCTCTTGGTAAGAGTTTTAATAATGCCATATTGTTGAGAGGGGTGGTGGGAGAGTTTGTGAATGTATCTGCCTGTGTGTGTGGGTTTTCTGTATACGGTGAAGGTAAGTGTATCATTAGGCAGGCGTGTGACTAAGGTGTCTAGGAAGGGTAAACAATTGTTCTTTTCCTTTTCCATAGTGAACTGGATTCTTGGATGTAGACTATTGAGATGATTGAGGAAGGAGTCTAATGTGTTTGGGCCACGAGGCCAAATAGAAAACACATCATCTACATATCTTAGCCAGATAGAAGGTTTGAGTGGAGCTGAGTCTATGGCTCGTTTTTCGAAATCTTCCATATAGAAATTGGCAGGGGGGGGGAACCCATGGCAGTTCCCTCTATCTGCTTGTAGATTTTGTTGTTCCAAGAGAAATACCCAGAGTTAATGGCAAAGGAAAAGAGATCTAAGATGTCAGAGGGAAAAACGGTTTACCAAAAATCCACAAAACCAATTCCCCACTCAGGCCTATAGTAGATGCCACCAATGCACCTTGCTATAGACTATCTAAACAGCTGGCCAACTCTCTGATCCCCCTCACTGGAAGGTCCCCTTCCTATATAAAAAACTCGACCCACTTTAAAGCCCTCACAGAAAATTTAACCTTGAATAAGACAGACATATTGGTAAGCTTTGATATCTCCTCTTTGTTTACCAATATTCCCTTAATTGACACCTTATATCTCTTAGATCTCTTTTCCTTTGCCATTAACTCTGGGTATTTCTCTTGGAACAACAAAATCTACAAGCAGATAGAGGGAACTGCCATGGGTTCCCCCCTCTCATCCCCCTTGCCAATTTCTATATGGAAGATTTCGAAAAACGAGCGATAGACTCAGCCCCACTTGCTATCCTTATCCATTTTACAAAAGATCAGCTCCCTCCTCTCTCTCTCTGCCTGGGGTTTACAAAGTACCCTGTTCCTGTAAGCTTGCGTACTTTGGACAGACAGGCAGATCAGCATCCATCTGTCTAGAGGAACACAAGTCTTACATCTTCAAACACAACTATGGCCATTCAGGCTTGGCTGACCATGTTTTGGACACACCCACATGGTATCATGGAAGAAAACCACCATGCTCCACCACAGCAAATTCAAGAAAGAGAGACTTTTCTTAGAAGCAGCAGCAGCTCTCAAAAACCAACCAAATCTCAATAAATACGGTTGCATTAAGCTTCCAAAGATTTGGGAAACACTCATCACCAGAGGTCCCACCTTACATTCCAGGTCACCTACTACTGATAGATAGTCCTATCTAGGTAGGCGCTCTACCTAGATAGGACTTTAGTGTCACCCACGTGGTTGGGCTTAGTATTGTTTGTTATTTGTGTATATGTTACATTAATTGTTTTTGCAATCCCCGTAGATGTCCTAGTGACTAGGACGAAATATAGGAAGTATTAAATTCTATTTTAATTCTTTTTGAGTGTTGTAAAAAATCCATTAAGCCTCCAAGATGATGTCCTCACAGCACTTAAGCCTCTACACATGTATTGTATACAGCTAATTTAGTGTTCCGACTAATTTCTCTCTTATTCCATTTGAATTTATTCAATTGATTTCCTACAATGCTAGCTTTGTTGATTCTGTTGTCTATTTCCATATTTAATTTACCATCTTAACTAAAAATCATACGTAAGTAGCTGAAATGTTTTACTTGTTCTGTAGGTTCTCCATTCACAATGCAGTTGATTTATCTTCATACCATATCTATTACAACAGTTATTCAATTTAGTCAGTGAATCTTGCAGACTTGTAGCAGATTTATTTTGAAGTATAACATCATCTGTATAAAGCAAAGAGCTGACATTAACATCTCAAATTTTGATATCAGGTTTGATACCACTTCATAATGTGATCCATATAGATAATGAATAACAGAGGGGATAATGTACACACTTGTCTGATTTAACATTACTTATCTTCCTATACTTCCTTCAGTTCTAACTGCTGACTTACAACTCAAATACAGACTAAGTATTGCTTGATATAATGTACCACCAACACTATACAACTGTAGCATTTTGAATAGCTTCTCTCTCTTGGCACCTTGTCATATGTCTTTTCCAGATCAACAAAAACTTAAATACTGATTTTTGTTAATATTCCTATGATTACTCACCTGTTTGTCGTAAAGCGAAAACCTGATTCAAAATTAAGTGGATATTGAATACCACATTATTTCTTAGTCGAATAAGAAACTCAATGATAGGAAATGTAATCTAAGAGTTTCTTATTCGGCTAAGAAATAATGTGATATTCAATATCCATTTAATTTTGAATAATTTTACTTCGCCAAAGGGAAGCCTGTTGGCTGTGATTTCAGTAAGTGAAAATCTGATCCTGACAGCCTCTATTTGGCCTGAACCCAGCTTATTTTTCACCAAGCTTCCCTTTCACAATCCTTAACAACCGTTTCTCAAGTATACTTGCATATATATTACCAGGAACATTCAGTAGGGAGGTACAGTTGTAATTTTCTCACATTCAGTTTTATTTCCCTTTTTTATATATGGATAGTATGAGAGCTGTACTCCAATCACCTGGAATTCATTCCTCTGTCCAGGTCTTCTGAACTATGCAGTGCAGCCACTGTAAGACTTGTATACCTCCATACTCGAGCATTTCTGGTTGAATATCATCTACTCCAGCTGCCTTTCCAGATTTCAGGCTTTTGATGCCTTTTTTATTTCAAGTATGGATATGTATTCCTGATTGCCTGCCTGGTCAGTGTTTTTTAGCACTGTGCTGTCACTCATTGTTTTGTTTAGCAATTTTTCAAAGTAATTACTCCATTCTTCAAGGATTTCTTTTCTTCCATTTTTCATGTCACCTTTATCATCTCAAATTCCTTTTACAGCAATCTTTCCTACATTTCTGAGCTTCTTCAACAACCTCCAGAATATCTTGCCATCTTGATATTTATTTTCTATGTTCTTACCAAAGTCTTCCTGTGACTTTTGTTTAGCTTTCTTACATTTGTCTCTGTATTCTCTAAGAGCACAAGCTGACTTATTTGCAGGAACTTTTGGTATGTTTTCTTCACAGTGTCCACCATAGAGTTCTGAATTTTCTGTCCTTGCAGACAACCTCACCACATGCCACACTGGCTGAATCAATGTTTTCTTCAGGGCTTACCACTGAATCTTCAAGATTTGGTTCCTGTTCTCAAACTCTTTCATTTTTTCTTCAATAATGTTTGCATATTTTAGTCTACAGTTCACATCTGAGAGCTGCTCAACTTTTATTCACTTTAAAACTTTCTTACATGTTATTCTTTTGAATATGAAATTAAATTTTATCCTGCTCAAGACTAAATAGTGATCACTTCCAATTTCAAATCCTCTGTACACTCTAGTGTCCTGCACCATAGAGAAAACATCATTATTAACAATAACATATGTTGAATTGAAAAATATAGTTTTATTTCCCTTTTTATATATGGGTAGTATGAAAGCTGTACTCCAATCACCTGAAATTCGTTCCTCTGTCCAGGTCTTCTGAACTATGCAGTGCAGCCACTGTAAGACTTTATTTCGTTTGTTATATATTATTTGAAATAATATAGTCAATGAGACTTTTAGCCTTTAAAGGAATGCGGAGAACTGACCAGGGCTTCTGACCTAATGTCCAATCCTCACCTTCTCGTGGTGCACCCTGTTGGGTATCTACTTTGATACTGAACGAACGAGGATGGGCTGGCAATTTGGGATTTAGCCGACCAAATTGTATTCTTATTGGTTAAACCAAAATAAAAAATGATGGTACAACATGACAAAATTTCATGCCGGCTGGGGCGTCGCCCGGTTAAACAAGGCCCCCGTTGTTTTCGCCAGGGAACCAGGGCGAACAGCGAAAAGTCAGCTACTGGAACAAATCTGAAAACAAACCCCAACTCAACATCACCAGAGTTAAAGATCGGTACTATCAACGTAAGAAGCCTGAATGGCAAAGAAATGGAGCTAGCTGAGGAATTAGATAAGTACCAGATCGACATAATAGGGGTGACTGAAACAAAAAAGACCAAAACTGGTGAGATCTTTCTGAGCAATAAATACAAAATGTTATATTCAGGCAATAACAATCAAGGAAAAGAAGGAGTAGCCATAGTATTCAACACAAAATACGAGGCTAATCTTCTTGAATGGCAGTCAGTCTCAAGTAGAGAAATGTGGGCAAATATGAGAATGGGGAACTGGACAATGAGACTTATTTGTGCCTATGGTCCCACAGAAGGCTCTACTAAGGTAGAAGTGGAGGAATTTTTTGAGGCTTTAGAAAAAGCAACTGACACAATGAAAAAGGAAAAGTTGGTCCTTGTTGGGGATCTAAATAGTAGAGTAGGAAATGATTGTGAGACATACAAAAATATTTTGGGAAAATTTGGAGAAAAGAGCAAAGCTAATAATAATGGCAAATATCTGTTGGATTTCTGCTCAGGACATGGACTGGTTATTACTAACACCATGTTCCAACATAAAAATGTGCACAAATTCACATGGAGAGAAGAGGCAAGGAATAAGAAAAGTCTAGTTGACTATGTTATTGTTGACAGTGATGTTTTCTCCCTGGTGCAGGGCACCAGAGTGTACAGAGGATTTGAAATTGGAAGTGATCACTATTTAGTCTTGAGCAGGATAAAATTGAATTTCATATTGAAAAGAATAACATGTAAGAAAGTTTTAAAGCGAATAAAAGTTGAGCAGCTCTCAGATGTAAACTGTAGACTAAAATACAGAAATATTATTGAAAAGAAAATGAAAGAGTTTGAGAACAGGAATGAAACCTTGGAGATTCAGTGGCAAACTCTGAAGGAAACATTGATTGATTCTGCCAGAGAGGCATGTGGTGAGGTTGTGTGCAAAGATAAAAAAATCAGAACTCCCTGGTGGACACAGGAAGTTAAAGAGGCAGTGAAGGAAAAGAAGAAAGCATATCAAAAGTTCCTGGCAAATAAGTCAGCTTTTACTCTTACAGAATACAGAGACAAATGTAAGAAAGCTAAACAGTGTGTAAAACTAGCTAAACAAAAGTCATGGGTGGACTTTGGCAAGAATATAGAAAATAAATATCAAGAAGGTGGCAAAATATTCTGGAGGTTGTTGAAGAAGCTTAGGAATGGAGGAAAGAGTGCTGTAAAAGGAATTAGAGATGATAAAGGTGAAATGAAAACAGGAAAAAAAGATATCCTTGAAGTATGGAGTAATTACTTTGAAAAACTGCTAAATGAAACAAGCAGTGATGACAGCACAGTGATAAAAAAACACTGACCAGGCATGCAGTCAGGAATACATATCCATACTTGAAGTAGAAAAAGCCATCAAAGGCTTGAAATGTGGAAAGGCAGCAGGAGTAGATGATATTCGACCAGAAATGCTGAAGTATGGTGGTATAAGAGTCTTACAGTGGCTGCACTGCATAGTTCAGAAAGCCTGGACAGAGGGACGAATTCCCGATGATTGGAGTAGAGCTCTCATAGTACCCATATATAAAAAGGGAAATAAAACTGAATGTGAGAATTACAGAGGTATTTCCCTACTGAGTGTTCCTGGCAAGATCTATGCAAGTATACTTGAGAAACGGTTGAGAAGAATTGTGGAAGAAAAGCTTGGTGAAGAACAAGCTGGATTCAGGCCAAATAGAGGTTGTCAGGATCAGATCTTCACTTTACGACAAATAGTCGAGAAAGCATGGGAATATAACAAAGATCTGTATTTAAGTTTTGTTGATTTGGAAAAGGCATATGACAAGGTGCCAAGAGAGAAGCTATTCAATACGCTGCAGTTATATGGTGTCAATGGGGCATTATATCAAGCAATACTTAGTCTTTATTTGAGTTGTGAGTCAGCAGTTAGAATTGAAGGAAGTACAGGAAGATGGTTTAATGTTAAATCTGGTGTGAGACAAGGATGTACATTATCCCCTCTGTTATTCATTATCTATATGGATCACATTATGAAGGAATGTGGTATTAAACCTGATATCAAAATTGGAGATGTTAATGTCAGCTCTTTGCTTTATGCGGATGATGTTATACTTCTAAATAAATCCGCTACAAGTCTGCAAGATTCTCTGACTAAATTGAATGGCTGTTGTAATAGATATGGTATGAAGGTCAGCAATAAAAAGACAAAGACAATGAAAATAGGCAGAATCATTGAAAATGTCAACTGTGTTGTGAATGGAGAACCTGTGGAACAAGTAAAACATTTCAGCTACTTAGGCACAATTTTTACTGAAGATGGTAAACTAAATATAGAAATAGACAACAGAATCAGCAAAGCTGGTATTGTGGGAAGTCAATTGAATAAATTCATATGGAATAAGAAAGAAATTAGTTGGAACACTAAATTAGCTGTATACAAGACTGTGTTCAAACCAATTTTAACTTATGGATCTGAGAGCTGGGTCAGAAGTAAAACACTTGACCAAAGACTAGAGACCGCAGATATGACAGTCCTGAGAAAGATTAGAGGCGTGAACAGATGGCATCAATGGCAATATCATATTAAAAATGAGGATATTAGGAAAGAACTTGACATTGTCAGCATCCAGGAATGCATTAGCAGAACTAATCTCAGATGGTATGGTCACTTAAATAGAATGGGAGAGGAAAGATTAGCAAAACAAGTGTTCTCTGCCAGTTTGGCAGGAAAACGACCCAGAGGAAGACCAAGATATAGGTGGATTGATACGGTACAAAGTGCCTTAGACGATAGAAATATAAGATCTGATAATGTTGGAGTCTTGACGAGTAACAGACTGATTTGGAGGAAAATTGTAGATAGGAAGTTAGTAATGATGTAATTTTTTCATGTAGTACTGTCATATCCTGTACACCCCTTGAGGGTACATGGCAGGAATTTGATGATGATGATGATGGTGTTCACAAGTGACTCTTGTAACCCATTCCAATTATTCACCACTCCTTCTTCTTCTGCAGCTTCTCCCACTTAAGTGGGGTCACTGTTCATAAATGAGTCTCCTCCGCACCTTCCTGTCTTGGGCTGTCACCACATCCAAGTTCTTCATCCTCAAGTCCTCTTCTTTGGCTTCCCATGCTTCCGCCTTCCGTGCACATCCATCTGCATGACCCTTCTTCCCACATATTCGTCCTCCCTCCTCATCACATGACCAAACCATCTCAACCTTGCCTCCTGTATTTTCGCTCCTAAGTTCGTAACTTTCACTGTTCCCCTGACATGGTCATTTCTTAGACGATCCTTTCTGGTCACACCGCCGCACATCCACCTAAGCATTCACATCTCTGCTACTTCCATCCTGCTGATGTTATTTTTCCTCAGGTCCACAGTTTCTATAGCATATGTCATAGCTGGCCTCACTACTGTCCTATACATTTTGCCTTTCAGATTGATCGGCACCCTCTTATCGCATAACACTCCAGCCAGCCATCTCCCTCCATTTCCTCCAACCTGCTTGTATCCTGCATCCCACTTCCTTCTCATCTCCTCCATTTTCTTCCACTGTTGAACCTAAGTATCTAAAGTCTCTCACCTTCCTGACATTTCCTTCCAGCTCCAGATCCCCTGTCTGCCGCCCACTGTGCAACACATATACTCTGTCTTACTTCTGCTCAGTCTCGTACCTCTCATCCAGTACTTTTCTCCATCTTTCCAGTTTAGTTCCCACTTCTTCTCTTGAATCTGCACACAGCAAGATGTCATCTGCATACCACATTGTCCAAGGTGCATCTTCTCTCACCTCCTCTGTTACCACCTCCATCACAATATTAAACAGAAACGGACTTAATGCTGACCCTTGATGCAAGCCAACTGTTACTTGAAAACTTTCTGTCTGTCCCAGACAGGTCCGAACACTTGTCTTCACATTTCTGTACATTTCCTGCAACAACCTGACATATTTCTCCGAAACCTTCTTCTCCCTCAGACACCTCCAGACTTCTTGCCTTGGCACTCTATCGTATGCTTTCTCCAGATCAATAAATGCCAGATGTAGCTCTCTTTGTTTCTCTCAATACTTTTCCATCATCTGCCGTAACCCAAAGATAGCATCTGTTGTTGATCTACCAGGCATGAAGCCAAATTGTTCCTTTCCAATCTCCACCTCCTTCCTCAATAAACCATCAGTAACCTTTTCTAGAATTTTCATTGTGTGGGACATCAACTTTATTCCTCTGTAATTTTTACAGTCTTGTGCATCCCTTTTACCCGTGTAGATGGGGACAAGAGTACTCTCCCTCCATTCCTCGGGTATATTTTCCTGTTAGCAAACTTTCATGAACAGGTCCCACAGCAGGTCAATTCCCTCTTCCCCCAGTGTCTTCCATGCCTCCACTGGAATTCTGTCGGGGCCCACCGATTTTCCATTCCTCATCCTCTTCATGGCCTCTGTCACTTCCACTCTACTGATGTTCTGCACCATCCCCTCAGAAGGCTGCCCATCTCCTCCATGAGTCCTTGCATTTTCCTCATTCAAAAGTCCCTCAAAGTATATTTTCCATCTGTTTCTTATGTCCACATCCCTCCATAATACTCTTCCTTCAGTGTCTTTGATATGCCTCACATGTAAGATGTCCTTTGCTGCTTTATTTCTACATTTCGCTAGTTGGTAAATTTTTCTCTGTCCTTCCTTTGTTTCTAATTGATCATACAGATCTTGATATGCCATGGCCTTCGCCTGTGCCACAACTCTCTTGGCTTCTTGCTTTCTCTCTCTCTGTACACCTCTCTGTCCTCTTCCACTCTTGACTCATCCCACTTCTGCTTTGCCTTTCTCTTAGCTGTCACTGCCACTTGTACATTATTATTCCACTACCAACCCTCCTTCTGCTCTCTAATCTTTCCAGATGTCTCACCAAGCACCACGATTGCACAGCTCAGGATTACTTTTGAATTATGTTTCCACCAATCTTGTACACTTTCCAGTCCATCCGAAATCCTCTCTAACACCCTCTCCCTAAAACGATTCCTCACACTCTCCTCTTTTAAGCGAAACCAATTAATTGTCTTCATCACATGGCATCCAGAGGTTCTTATCTTCAATCTTGTTTTAAAGTCTGCGCACCACTGTTGTTCTTCTCCCTTGTAGCCAAAATACTGAAATCTTTACAGAGATATAGAGCTGAAATTGCCCTATCGTGAACTACGTTGGCTTACGCTTAGATCCGCCGAAACTTTTATAATTTCTATATATTCAGCATGAAACTCTTTCTATATTCAGCTTTGAAATAATGTTGGATTCAATATCCACTTAATTTGTATAATTTTGCATCGCCAAAGAGAAGCCATTTTGGCTCTTTATTCAGTAATTGTTGGTGTAATTCATATGGTAAAAGAATAACTTCTGCATCACTACAACCTCAGTATTTACTGTGGGTCTACCTACTCACTGATGGGACCTCAACAAAGGTCGAAACCGGTCTGGGTACTGACCTCCCCTTCTCTATAATATATAGCGTCATACATGTCCGTAAGAAGATGTGTTTTACATTATGGAAAATACTGAGAATAGTGATCAGAATTTAGTCCACCTTTACTACGAGTTGCCCTATCATGAACTACGTTGGCTTAAGCTCAGATCTGCTGAAACTTTTATAGTTTCTATATATTCGGCATGAAACTCTTAGAATTTCTATATTCAGTTTTGAAATAATGTTGGATTCAATATCCACTTGATTTGTATAAGAAATGTTTACTCCCTAGCAGTGTTGTATAAACCCCTTAAATAACTTCAATGTTTATATCATTCCCTCTCTTTGCATATCAGCTAATTTTTTCAGTGCACAAACTCGCAACTGTCCTTATAGGCAATAGTGAGCTATAAGGGGCTCGCGCAAGCCCTTTGTTAATTTTATTTTCAAATTTGCGAGCCCCTGGTTCTTCTTGTTTAATAATCTTGTAAAACTAGATATTACCACCATGGAATGAATACATACTACTATAATTGCTACTTTAAATTCATATGGATTTTCTAACAACTATATTAAAAATCATTTCATTTCATTTTGATGGAGCTAGTATAATGTTAGGAAAAAAATCAGGTGTTGCAATCAAACTTCTACAAAAATTTCCCAACATTGTGATTTGGCATTGCACTCATCGTTTACACTTAGCATTAGACGATTCGATAAAAAACATTAAAGAAATAAATAATTTTGAAATATTTATGGATAAATTATATGCTTTTTATCATCAATCATCAAAAAAATCGACGAGAATTAAATAATTGCAAAATTCCTTGGTTTCGAAATTTTAAAGATCGGCTGTGTGTTTGGATCACGATGGGCAGCTTGCAGTTTACGAACGGCTCTTGCTTTGTGGAGAAATTACCCAGCTTTATGCAAGCATTTTGCATCAAATGATAAATATAAGGGCTTTTTTAAAACCGACTTCTCAATTTGGAATTTTTAAAAGATCTGACATTAATGATTGATATCCTACAGGAATTATCATATATATCTGTCAGAAGCTCTACAAAGTTGCAATATAAGTATTATAAGGGCTAAGTTAGTTTTTTTTTGCTCGATGATGCGAGCCCTTTGTTAAAATTTCCAAAGCTCACTACTACTTATAGGACAGATTGAGAGTTTCCACAAGCCATCTTAATCATTGCCTCTGGATCCTTTTCACTACTTCATCTCCAGGAAACTCAGGTGACTAGACCTGAGCACAGTAATCCATATGTGGACTTATCAAGGTGTTACAAAAAGGAATGATAATTAGAGAACCAAAATAAAGACTGCTTACTAACTAACAGAGAAACTCATCAGAAATGAAAATATATAGTCTTAATATAAGTAGAAATAGTCACCAGAGAACACGTATTCGTTATCATTTTCTGATATATACCCTTTGGGGATGAGAAGTGCATGATATTGAAATAGTGCTATATTAAGTTTATATTCAACAGTTTTTTTTCCAAATGAATCTGTTAAGTCTGTCATTCTTATTTTTATATGTGAGGTGGGGGGGGGGGGGTAAAAGTTCTGATAAACACCTAGAACAAAAATATTAAAGCAACTGATATAACCTGAACCAACTGATATAAATGATTCAGCAGCATCGTAACAAGTGTATAACACTTCGTGGGGAATATGTTGAATGTGTAAGTTACATGGTTCTACCTCAATTCCTTCATTGTTGATTATCGTAACTTTTCAGCACACCCTCATATAACTAACTTGAGTAATATTATAATAGGGTTAATCTTATCTGCTGTGTTTGTCATTGCTTGTTCTCTGACCAGTTTGCATGAGGAAATACTACCACCTTCACTTGAAACCAGTTGATTCATTTTTTGAAATGCTATTATGAATGTTCCATGCATCTTAGATGAAATTCAAAGCCAGGTCTTTCCAATCAAAGGATGTCCTATCTACTGTCGGTACTCATAGACTAGAGGAACTATTTGATAAATGATTCTTGCATACTGATCTTTTTCACATTAAGCACTTTACTAATGGATGTAGTTAACTTACTCGGACTATTCTTAATTGCTATTAATCATAGCAATTAAAGATAGTATGACTTAAGATTTAAAAATGAGATACGAAATTTTTTTGACACTCCTTTTTAAAAATTGCTATTGCTTGGTTTAAATCATTGCTCTGATCATCTGCTAAAATTCTATAAAGTAATGTATAAATTAGATATTATTGGCATTATGAAAGTTTTTCATTCTTGTGTTACTAAGGAATAGATCAAGGTAATTGAAATTTAATATCTGCAGCATTTATATGGAACAAACTTTGAAAAATGATGAGCTGATTCGACAGCTGTGTGTTATGCATGATGTTCGCTTAGCACAGCTGACCCCAGAAAAGCAGGAAAATCCTAGTGATGGGGCTGATAATTCTGTTGGTGGATCATTTATAAAAGCTCATTGCAGGGTACCATCAATGGGTATGTGCAACTTTTAACTAATATATTTTTAATGAATATACTTGGTAATGTTATTATAATGTTTCAGATCATTTAGTTTGTATTAACTTTAATTTGCAGTTAATTCTTACTGTATCAAGCATGTCAAATGTTGGACATTTTCAACCTATTCACTATAATTGTTTATTATAGTGAAGTTCTTTTAGAATAGTGTTGTTGTCTACAGGATTGCGGTTGGAACATTTTGGCTGTTTATTATGGCTAGTGAATTTGTTATAGTAATGTTTGCTGCCATCAGACTCAACTATATGATTGAATAATTAGTGTTGATAGATTGATGTTATGAATTTGTCATTCTGTTTAATTTGTATTAAGAAAAAAAAACAAATCGGTAACAAAACAGAAATGAAAATTAAAAATTTATTGCATGTTAATATTATGCTAATTACTAATGGAAGACTGATAAGTTTTTGAATGTAAAAGACCATACCCAGAGTCAGGAGTAAGATGGATGAATAGTATTATTAAGTAGGAGTTGCAGATAAAGAAAAGGTTGTGGAGGAAGTATAAAGGAAAAGGTGATCAGCATGCCACAATGAGCAATACAAGGTACAGGCAAGTAATGTTACCTGTATGGTAAAGGAAGGCCAAAACTGATTATGAGAGGAAGCTAGCTGATGAGTCCAAAAGAAATCCTAAGGAGTTCTTTCACTATGTGGCAAGTAAAAGGAGGAATAACTATGGAAGGATGACTTTAAAAAGTGTTGATGGTAGGGAAGTAACAGAAGCAAATCAAATAGTTGAGTTACTTAGTGATCATTTTGCAAAACTCGACCATCTTGGTTGAGATGTTGCAATGCCGAATGTGTTACTAACTGATGAGAGTCTAGAGATAGAAGAAATAGAGGTGCTTAGTATATTACAGAACCTTATTTCTAACACTGCCATAGGGTTATGTATGTCAGTCCATGTGTTATGAGAATGTGCAAGAAAATTAACACCTCCTCTGACCAAACTGTTTATTTTAAGCCTCAGTTCTGGTACAGTTCCAGTAGAGTGGAAAGAGGGAAAAATAATTCCACTGCATAAGGAAAGCTCCAAGACTAAAATAGCAAGTTATAGGCCAATCAGTATCAGGAGTGGTGGTTAAGGTTTTGGAGAAATTGGTAGAAATTAGAATTCAGGACTGGGAGGACAGAAAATGATACTTTATAAGAGGCAACATGGTTTTGTGCAGGGTAGATCTTGCCTTAGTAACTTACTTTCTATGATAAAAGTAACAGCGTTGGATAAAGGAAATGCTTACTCGGTAATACTGCTAGACTTTCCAAAGTCTAGCAGTATCACTGAGTTTGACAGGATTCCACTTGGAACTCTTCTATGTAAATTGGAGCAAATGGGAATTGGATCTGAAGCTAGTGATTTGGATTAGAGGATGGTTGATGGACAGATATCAAAGAGTGGTTTATGGAAGAGCTGAGTCAGGAGAAGGCAGGTGACTCGTGGTGTACCTCAGGACTCGGTACTTAGTCCTCTGTTGTTTAGTTTGTACATTAATGATACTGGAAATAATTTGACAAGAAATATCCATTTGTTTTTGATGATGCAAAATTGGGAAGAATGATAATCAATGAAGGTGATGTAGATATCTTGCAGGATGATGTAAATATGCTGGTGGTATATGGCAAAGGTAAATGGCTGTCAATTTAACATGGCTATGTGCAAGGTGATGCATTTTGGGATGATGAGATCACATGCTGTGTACTGTATTAATGGAACTGAAGTGCAAGAAGTTGACAAGGCAAGGGACTTGGGGGTTATTGTGGACAGAGAACTTAAGTTTAGAGAGCATATTGCAAAGATGATCAAAACTACACATTTTACATGGTTGTTGACAAATACACTGACAAGTAGGGATTGGGAAGTTATTGTTCCAATTTATAAGGTATTAATAATGCCACATCTGGACTGTTGCACACAGATCTGGTCACCTGGACTGCTTGGTGATGAAGAAATGGTGGAGAGGATCCAGACGTGAGTGACAAAGATTGTTGTAGATCTGCAGAATGTTTCCTATGAGTAACGATTGAAGCTCTGTAGGCTCCCAAAACCAGCTGATAGGCATAAGAGAAGAGATATGATAGAAGCATATAAATTATTTAAGGGATTTTTATAGGACTGAAAAAAAAAGTCATCAATATGACTTTGTTTTATACAGTGCAGGAAGGGAGAAAATGAGGGGTCATCCTTGGAAATTGTGTAAGAGTGTGGTTAACAAGGGTGTTGGGACTAGATTTTTTGCTTGGAAGGTGGTAAGTATGTGTGGAATGCATTGCCAGAGGTAGCTGAGTGCTTAGTCTGGGAGTTTAAGGACAAGTATGATAGGCATTGTGTGAATAATGGTTAGTGTTTCAATGTAGGGTCGGTCTCATGCAATGAGTCTTCTTATTCCATGGAGACACTGTTATAATAATGCTTGTTACTTGAAATGAAACATTTGCTCAAAGGCTGGAGTTCACAGATGTTAGATCTGAGAAAAATTAGGGGAACGCATCAGTGACAGAACCATCTTAAAAACAAGGATGGGGATATTAGGTAGGAACGTGACATTGTTAACATTCAGGAATGAATGAGCAGAAGTTAATCAATGGTCACCTAAACAAAATGGGAAAGGAAAGGGTAGCAAAACTTTTTGCTGGGGTAGTAGGAAAAAGATCCAGAGGAATTCCAAGATCTAGGTGGATCAATATGGTAAGCAGTGCCTTAAAAGACAGAAATATAAGATCCATTGGTATGGAAGTTCTGATAAAATATTAATTTGGAGGAAAATTGTTGGTAGTGAGTTTGATGTAAATTTTTCATGTAGTACTATCGTATTCTGTACCCCCCCCCCCCAGGATACATATCAGGAATTTGATATTTGTTACTTCAAAATGATGAAGCATTAAAAATCTGGAATCAAGATAATTTCAATGAATAACTGGAATTAAAACAACTTCAGAGTTGTTTGATTTTAAGTGTATATTGTGACCATACTTTCATAATACTGGCTTTGATGTTTGAGTTGGTAAATTTCCCATTTCGTAAATGAAGGGTTGTACTCCTACCGTTGTAACTTGTTACAATGCTGCTGGAACTACAACCTGTGTGTAGATGATTTTCATTACACAGTGTGACACCATCACCTTGAAAATAATTTGAAATAGTGTAAGCAGCAGAAACTGAATGCCTGTCTGTGTGAAAGAGAGCAGAGGGAATTGATGAAAGATGAGTTTTTAATCAACCTGATTTGTTCATATCTTTTGCTTCAAGTCATGCTTTGAGGGATTTTCTGTGGATGGGGAATATGTTGATAGTTTGTCCAGTGTATATATATGCTGTGTATAGATTGTTGAACAATTTTTTAAATTTTAATCTTTACTAAGTACATTATAGTACTCGCTTTCAGGAAGAAATAAAAATAACTAAACTAATATTACATTTGACTGGGTTTAGCAACTAGCAAGGCAACAGTATTGGTAATATGAAATGTTTGAAACAGACCAATGTTTTGCATGCACATGATTCACATTGGTGGATGTCTTTAATTAAAGTGATTTAATCAGAATCTTTTGAGATTGCTTGTGCCCCCTTCTTGAGGGGAGACTACCAAACTTAATTTCTTTTACACAAAAACAAGGAAATAAGTAAATATTTATTTAAATTTTGAATATAATATATTTAAAGCCATATATTTCAGCCATATGATAATAGATTTCCTCGGTTATACCTCTCTGTTATTTTATGCATAACATCATGCAGCTCTGTTTCAAATCAGTCCTTGTAATTAACTAATATTGCCACTGATGATGGCCTGTAATATTCAGGCTGAAATACAGGGTGATCAAAATTAAAGTATTCCTATTTTAAAGCCTTTTGAGGATGCCATCCAGTGATCCAAATTCTGCAATATTTTGTAGGAATACGTTGTGCATTATACGGAAGCAACATCTAAGGGGGGAGGGGAATTGTTCCAAAATTCATCACCATGCACATTATGCACATTATTTCAGCACCAAATGGATGAAATTTGCATATCACTCAACTTGGCAGGTGCCAGGAGAATTTAAAAAGATTGACACAGGATTTTTTCCCCTTCATTTTGATTTTTAATACCATCCACAGCGATGGCACTAACCTTGCCTCAATGTCAGTGAGGTCCACTATCTCTATGTGCTCTGTGATGAATGATTAGTCATTTTGAAGAAACAGGATTGTTGGGAGTTAAATTTGGCAGAGATTGCAAACCAATCTGTTCACAAGTGAATGAAGTTGCTACTGCCATTATGGAGCAGGCCATGAATAACAGCACTGGTTCTTGCACTGCACATGCTATATCAAGATATATGGATGCCTTTACACAACTGCCTGGCATATCCTATGGAAGATTCTGCATTTCTACCCATTCAAGATACTTCTGACATAGGAGTTGCTCCTGCAGGACTTTGAAAGTTGACTGATATCTGCTTAACATTTCTTGCTCAATTGGAGTTGGATGCAGCATGGCTGTGGATGAATTTGTGTGGAGATGAGGTCCTTACTAGGAAACACAGTCTATCAAGACTCATTGCGGGAGGTCCCTTCTATGAAACACAAAGTCTATCGTACCGCTCCTTAAACTCATTGATTGTTCTCGCTCTCACCACTCTATCAGGCAATGCATTCCTTGGTTCAACCACCCTCCATGCAAAGAAGCCACTCCTCACCCTCTTGCACAGTTTCCTTCCGTAACTTCCAGAGATGGCCCCTTGTTATGACTCCTTCCTGCTGTTCAACCAAGCAAAAGAACTCCCCAGTGTCAACCCTGTAACCACCTCTCAACAGTTTAAAAGTCTCAATCATATCACCTCTCCTTCTTCTATTCACCAAACTCTGCAGTCCACATTCCCTAGAGCGAATTGGCAACCAGACTATCTTCTCGATCTCCTGGTTACAGCACACATGAACTCAAATACACGAATTTGCTCTCTTAAGGGCAAGGTAACTAGGAATATTGGACCTGTAGTTCGAATTTGCCAAATTAACATTGAGGGTATATGTAGAGCAAAATGCGAATACCTCTCAAAGATTTTATATGACAACAATGTCGGCGTTGTTCTTATTCAAGAGACTCACTGTAAGGATGAGGATCAGCTCCACCGCAGGGGCAGAATTCCTGGTTACATTATCATTGGAGCTACTTACCATCATGCACATGGCCTTGCCACCTATGTACGTAGTACCCTAGAAGATTCCCACCTTGTTACAACCAGCATTGTTGGCAGCGTGCATCTGATAACTATGATAGGGAACATAACCATTACCAACGTGTATAAACCCCCTGCCCTCTTGTGGCCTCCACAAGTTCTACCAGTGCACAACCACCCTGCGATGCATATAGACGACTTTAACAGCCACCACACTCTATGGAAATATGCTTCAACAATGAATGCAGAGAGACTTTGAATGAATGAGCAGAAATTCACAACATGCACCTAATTTTTGATGCAAAAGATAGATCTTCCTTCAGGTCAGCAGCTTGGAACAGGGAGTACAACCCCGACCTCTGCTTCATCACTCGAGACAACAGTGGACAACTGTTACCTACATCGAGAAGAGTTCTCTCCAACTTTCCCCAAAGCCAACATAGACCAATTATATTAGAGGTAGGTCTGCAGCCCTTGTCAGATCCATCCAACGTCCTCGTTAGAACTTCCAGAAAGCCGACTGGGATACATTTGCTTGCCTGTCTTGACAAATATGTCCGTTGGATCCCTCCAGCAAGCAGTAATTACAAGAGATTCATGGGAGCTGTCTTAGCTGTAGGTAAGAAGACCATACTAAGAGGCTTTCGGAAGGAGTATATCCCTGGATGGAATGATGATAATAATAAACTGTATCAAGAATATCTAGAGTGTGGTGATCCTGACATTGCAGATGAACTCATTCACAGCCCTGACACCAACCGACAGAAGAAATGGACTGAAACAATAGAAAGACTCGATTTTTGGCACTCCAGTAGAAAAGCATGGAGCCTTCTAAGAAAACTAGGTAGTGGCACCTTGACTGTCCGGAAACAATCTGCTATTTCTCCTAACCAATATGCATCACATATTGTACACGTCAAGATATACCACCAAGGACAAACAACACACTCTTCAAATAAAAAGAGAACTTACATATTTGAAAAATAACAGACCATCAGACCCTCTATATTCACGGCCCTTTACTCTTGAAGATATTATACCCCAAGGTACGCGAATTTGACTTACGTGCTTTTTGTTGGTCCCACCTACCGTGTAACTTCGGGGTTTTACTGTATATGCTTTTCTCTCATCTACTGCTCTTGTAACTTTATTATAAAAGGCATATTACTAAAACAAGAGTGCCCCTTAACGAATCTATGTTGACTCTCACAGATAACGTTACCCTCATCTGCCCAAAGCTGTATATGGTCCCTCACTAATTTCTCCAAGATCTTAACAACTACTGATGGCACACAAACTGGCCTATAATTAGACACTTCCAGTCTTCTACCACCCTTATGCAATGGCACTATCTTACCTTCCTTCCATTCCCTGGGCACCTTTTCTGTAGCCAGACTTTCATTGAAAAGCCAGGTCAAAGGAGCTGTCAATTCTTTAGCACATTCTCTCGAAACTCGTGGTGGAATACCATCCAGTCACACAGCTTGACTGACATCTAGAGTACTCAGTATTTGGAACACACTTTCCTCCTGTACCTCTAAACCTCGAACCTGCCCTATCCATCTGGTATTAAAATTTACGTCTCTGGGATGAAATATTCCTATAAAGTGTTCATTGAACAATTCCACTATGTCCTCTGCATCAGTCACGCTATTCCCATTTTTATCCCACAATGTCATTCTTCCACAGTCATTTCTCCTCCTACTTCCACATAGCTAAAAAATTCCATAGGATTTTCTTTGGATCTTAGGGCCAATCTCTTCTCATATTCCAGTTTCGCCTTCTTTACCATACTAGTCACTCTCTTGGCCTGTGTCTTATATTCTTCATGCATCTTCTCTTCACCTGTCTCCTTATATCTCTTCCGTAGCCTCTTCTTCACATGTAGCTCCTGTTTAATATTGTTTGTCATCCACTTTACTCCAAATTGTGTCCTCTTCTTCACTTGTGGAATACAGCTTACTATTGCTGCTAACAAATATTTCTTCAATTTCCCAAGCACTAATGATATCCCGGCCTTCCAATTCCTCCCTCCATGAAACTTCCCCAAGTTGATGTCTAAGACTATTATAATCGCCTGCCTTATAATTCCACATACGTTCCCATCTCTTTGATACTCCTGCATGTCTATTCATCTTCCAACTCAAAACCACATGGTTACTCTCTCCAACTGGTAGGAGAGATGTCATCTCAGTTATTATCAATTCTTCTGATGCTATGACCAAAATTCAAAACTCTTGAACCTCTTGTTCCCTCTATAATGTTGCCTAAGACATTTGTCCCTCAAGAATTCTAGAAATTCCATTCCCTTATTACTACATGCATCTTCCTCTCCCCAATTTATACTGCTGTAGTTTAGATCTCCCATAACAATCATTCTTCTTGCACTTGCCAAGCTCAGCTGTCTAAACATCTCCTGGTCCCAACCCTCTGTGCTTCTTGGTTTGTAGCAACACCCCACTAAATATCCTGTCTTGCCCACCTCTACCTCACACCATATGCTTTCAAAATCATTAGTGTCACTGCCTTCCAAAGCCTCCACTCTTAGAGGACATAATTGTCACTTTTCATAAGCAGTATTCCACCACCACACTTTCCCTTCCTATCCTGCCGAAAAATGCTATACCTTGCTACCTCTATTCCTGTTATTATATCCTCTTTTGTCAACCATGTCTTTGTGATCCCAATAATCTTTGGCCAGGCTGATACTATCAATGCCACCCATTCCTCTCCGTTATTCTGGATACTCCCGGCATTAGTATAAAGCATAAAAATGCGACTGTTTCTATATCCAACGTTATCCTCTCTAGACTTCACTAGGCTCAGCGTTACCTAATGTCGTCCCTCTTTGCCCAAGTGCCCATTCCCACAAGAGGCCACCCCTGCTACCATCCACCCTGGGCATTCTTGTTTCTCTGCATTAACACACTGACTCGTTCAGAACAGCAATCTCTCCAGATGCCTATGTCCTTCCTCATTCAAATGCAAGCGGTCTTTCGCATACAATTCCTTTCTGTCCTCAAATGCCCTCCAAGCATCCACATATTCCAATTGTTAGATCTGAAATAGGCGACTTCAAGTTTTACATGACGTCACCATTCCATAATCTAACAATTAACAAAAATATATGCATACTTATCTTTTAGCGCAGTATAACTGTTTTTTTTTAACAATATCTTGTAGGATAAACTGTGAATATTGTGAATTTTAAATAAATGTATCTATATGTCTAGCATGAATGTAAGTCCGCAAAAGGGGCAAATAAGAGAGGAATTATTAGTGAAATATTGTAAATGAAAGAATGCGTATTATTCAGCAACAAAGGGCAAAGATCGCCTTAATACTCTAAGAGCAGTGTAAGCACCAATGGGCATCACATCTAAGAAGACATCATGACGTATGCATTCCCGGAAACAAGAAGTCCCATATGTTGATCGGTGAAGTCACCCAGCCGGAGACCAATGGGTGAGACAATATGAGCGATTCAGATTTGGAAAGGTGGCGCTCTAGGAGAGCGAATAAAACCCGCGACACAGAAGCAAATGACCCCCATTTTTTCTTGTTCCTGCATTTCTCTTCGTGTGTGCTCCAAGAGTTCTTCGCAGTTCAGCTCTCATTTTTGAGGGCTGACTTACGATAGGATCCGGCATGACACACCGTAGTAGATTTCGGCAAGATTAACTGCAGGCCGCGATGAGAAGACCCTCGACGTAAAACCTTAGCAGAGGGATAGTGCCTAGCCCAGGCGAGCACGTGTAACCCACGTGGCGATAAAATCGAGATGACCAGAATCAAAATAAAGACGGAAGGACGGAAGAAAACCGATAAAGAATAGATAAGTACTCTCACT
The DNA here is from genome assembly GCF_054136105.1 of Typopeltis vanoorti. Taxonomy (NCBI): domain Eukaryota; kingdom Metazoa; phylum Arthropoda; class Arachnida; order Uropygi; family Thelyphonidae; genus Typopeltis; species Typopeltis vanoorti. The sequence continues at coordinate 9,725,416 of NC_143558.1, forward strand.
TGTTCTAGCCCTTTTGAGAATTGACTAACAGTGTTAAGAGAATGCAACTTAAGATTTGTAATGAAAGAAAGAGTGAAGAACTAAGATCTATGTAAATGACCATGCTTTTGAAATGAACTTTAAGAACTTTCAGTTTGATAGAGATTAGATTGTAATTAATCCGGGAGAAGTTATAAGATGTGTTAAATTGCCTTATTGTCCAACGGAGCCATAATTATGAACGTATTATATGTTGAGTTAATGAATTTGTTAATACTTTGAAGTCGATGCATAATTGTTTTTAAGAGTGAATGAATGGTAGAAATTTAACATTAGATTTGATAACCAATTTTAACTTGTATGGCATTAATTAATGAGTTTAATAAATGTCTTGATTTATTACTTACATGTGTTTCTGATCATGATGACTGACTCTGACCCTTCATAAAACTTCGAACCTGTGAGTGTGTGTGTCTGTGTGCGTGGGAATACCCCAATTAAAAGTAGTAGGGCACGACTGCAAATAAGATGAAAAAATAGCCAGAGAATCCAAGTTTCTAAAAATTTAATTTACATTGTTAGTGGCACCTGATATTCTATGATTATCCTAAAGGCCGAGTTTATCTCTAACCTTAAGGCCCAGGCTGGCGCAGATAAAAATAAATTTGCCTGAGTGACCAGGATAACTCATAGAATTCAGGGAACGGGTAACTTCTGGTGGCCCTTAAGAGTTGAATTATGTAAGAAAAGGTATAAGAGAAGCGAGACTTAACGTTAAATTTAATATTGAGGAAGATCATGTGACAATGCCGCAACCTACTTAACAAAGAAGTACATGCGAAAGAATTTGATATAGCAGCTGAAGTAGGAAAAGATAGTTAAATATATTGCCCCGATATATCAAAGATATACGGACACAACACAATCCTCTCTTCGGACATATTCTAGCTGTTATGTTATTCAATATTTCTGCTCAGCTCGTCACAATCATACCTAGGCAACCCGCACACTATCTTTCCTCTCTGCGTCTTCTTTCGTACAACCTCAAGCAAGAATCTCATATCTCTCGCTGCCCAATTTACATTACCTCTCAAGTCATTTGTTCCTACCATCACAATCATCTCATCCACCCTTTCACCCCTCTTAATTGCCATAGTCACACTTTCTATCATTCCTCCAGGCAAACGCTCCTTGCGCATCCTATCTTGCACACCATGGATCATTGAGTCCCCATACATTACACCTCTTACCACCCTGTTCTTCGATTGCTCACATGCATCCATCACTCTCTCCTCTAACACTTTCTTTCTGTGTTCCCCTATTTACCTACCCTCCTGTCATCCCTCTATCCCTGGTTCTAGTGCTCCCTCACATTCTTCTCATTCCCTCTCTCCCACTGTTTCCATTCTCTCCTCTTCTTATCATTCCCATAACACTCTCTCATTCTCTATCTTCTACTGTTCCTATTCTCTCCTTTTCTACCATTCCCCTGATTCGCCTTTCATTCGCCTAATATCATCTTTCACACTTCTCATCTCATTCCCTAGACATTCCACCCGCTCTTTCAGGTCATCTATATCTCTCTGCAAGTCAGCCATCTTATTTGCCATTTGTCCTCCCAATTGAGAGCATCTCCGAAAATTTCACAATCTTTCCACCTTTCCCTACTCCCCACTCTCATTATTTTATTCATATTTCTCTCGCTATTCTCGCCCTCTGTCATACCACTCATCTCTCTCTCTCTACGTGGAGAATCTCCCGCCTCTGACTCAATGAGGTCAGTTATAGTCATCTCTAACTCACCAAGTTCTTCCCATTGCCTGCATTTTACGCATATACGTATATCCCCTTCTCTCACCCACCACATATACAACCGCTGGGACACATGCATTCCACAATTCCAGCATGCTACAAAATGTCATTGTATCTTCATCTTCTCTTCCACCGTTAAGCATCCGATTCTGACCCAGTCTTCTCTGTAACTGAAAACATTTTCTGAATGAATGAAATATGAAGTATGGTATTTGTAAGTACGTGTGAAAATATATTAATTCTGACATTGGGGAGGGGTAAGTGCTTGACATGCTGTTATTTCATAGCCTGTAATTTTTTGAATATTTCCTTTTAGTTGCTCTTATTGGCTGCAAAAATTGAAGCATTCTTTGAAAAGATCCTGTCTGTAGTATTCTAGGATACTGTAAGGAAGTTGCTAATTCCAAATTAGGAGAGTAAGCCTGAAGTTTGTTCATTAATTCCAGATAATTGAAACCTGGTAGCACTTATGTTTCTTGAGGAGGGCAGCTTCTTTTCTCTGTAGATTTCAGATGCTCACTTGGAATTAAATTTATGGTTTAATCTTAAGAACCAAGAGATCATGCCATTATTAAAAACAGGAATATAAAGTAGTGGTATTGCTCCCTTACATACAGTCTGTCATTTACAAGATCTCAAAAAAAGATATTGCATCAACAAGGAATGATAAAGCCTTTCTTGGTAATACAATATTTCAAGTCTCCTTTGCTCTCCAACGCCTTCTTGTTCACCACTCATAAAACTAGGTGTATACGAGATGATTTATTCATATGAAATTTGCTAAGTGGGACAAACAGGGCAGTGAAAAGATGTATTTCAGAATACATGTAGGATGTGGAGAAAAAAAAGTAAGCATGAATGTGGAGACTAGTAGCACCTATAGTGACAACAAATCACCACGTACTGTGGCAGCTTATAGAAATGGCCTACTCTGATTATGATTTCTTGATCACAACATACTGGTATTTTATCAGGCACAAAGTTTTATCTTAGTGGCAGTCATCTTGGAATAGAGAAATTAATCCTGAAATTAAATTGTGGAGGGCTAGTCTACACAGGGACTGAAAAAAAGAAGTATTTTTTGCATGGCTCTACATAGGTCATAGTCATCTTACACACTCCTTCCTATTGAGAGGTGACAACATGCTTGTGTGTGTGTGTGTGTGATGCTGAACTATCCATTATTCATATTTTAATCGATTGCCCTTGTTATGCTAATGAAAGCAGTTATTATTTTAGTCACTTTCGTAATCTGTCTAAATGCTACACTCAGACAGATTTTCTTACTCATTGTGTGTCAATCCAGTTTTTAAATTTTTACAGTATTAGTTATTAGTTTAATTTATTGTATATGTACTTTTAAAAACCTATTAATGTTTTATGAATTTTAATATGCCAGCCTGGCTGGCCGAGTGGTTAGCATATCCGCTCTCCTGCCGAAAGGCTGTGGGTTTGAATCCTGCTGTGGGCATGGATGTTTGTGATTGTCTGTGGAAATACTAGTGGTGGTGATCGGCAGTAGATAACAGGTGCCCTCCCTCGATGAGTCTATGGACTCCCTAGAGGTGTCAAATAATAATAATAATACTTTTTTATATTTCTTTTGACATCTGTTTTATACACCTTTTATATCTATTTATTACAATGACAACATTTTATACTGTTTTACTTATTGTATGTGTATGTCTAAGAACTGTTTCATTTGTTTTTATATGCAGATTTTAGACCTATATATGCCACTTATTTATTACACGTATTTTGGCATAGCATGACCATAGATGTTCTTGCACCATTAAAAAAAAAAATAATTTTCATACCAGTATTAGAGTATCTCCTCCCCTCCAGATCTCTCTCTACTTTCATTATCTTGTTCCTTCTGTCACTTCTCTCATTGGTGTCAAGTCATGTTTATAGCTTATCTGATAATAGCACACTCCATTACATTCCAAACTGAGATCTTCAATAACTCATCTGTAAGATCTTCAGTCAGGGTGTTTTAAGATGTTCAGTCTGAAAACACTAATCTTGCCAGTCTTTTTGTGGGGCAGGGGGGGGGGAATAGTCCTCTTTTTATAAGATAGCTTTCTTCGACTGAATAGTATCCCTTATATAAAACGCAAGTTTAATATAATTTTAGTTATAAGATATACTGATGTTTGCCATAAAAAGTTTATATTTTTAGGCCAAGATGACAGTTTTGTTAGTGGAGAATTTGGGAAGAATGTTGCTGTTGTTGGAAATCGTATTGATGTTCACCTTGGAGAAGAAAGTCACTTAGTAGCAGCTGGAGAAAATCCTGTTCCTAATATTCAGGGTTCAGATACACTGAAGTCAGCAGAAGTACCAAAATATGATATCAGTGCACTGAAAAGGTGAGGAATTTAATTATAATTTAGAAAATAAAATATTTAGTAATATCCAGCATACTCTGTCTTGCAAACTTTTGTAGCTGCCATTTGACTTGAATTCAAATTTGATTTTGGAAAGACTCTTGTGTTTTGAGATTTCATGAGTCTGGCCGAGATGTCAAGTCCAAGCTGCGTCTAGCCAAGATGTGGAGTCTGAGTTCAAGTCTAAAAAATTTACAAAAATTATTTGATATACTAAAGATTTCTTTTTTGAAAATAGTTTGATAATTTACATTTGCAAATTTTAATTAGTGAAAATTTAACTCACTTAATTGTACTGTATTTTATTTAATCACCCTTTTTTTTTTCACTCTACTTTACTTTAAAAAAAAAATGAATGAAATCAACAGTTTACTTAAATGCCACAGAAATTTAGATTAAAAACACTGAACTACCTTTGTAAGAAATCAAAAATGGGTATAAGAATGCTAAATAGGTTATCAGATCATTCAAAATTAGGAAGCAAATGTACCGGAACCCTTTATTCTTTGTTGCAGTAAGCTTAGGCAAAACTGTTTTTGGTTATTTTGATGGATCTTTTTTTCTTAACCATGGGTAACATTTTTATAGAAAATGAACTTTCTTTTACAAATAGGCTCTTCAGGCTCTAATTAGTAAATTTCAGTCTTAATACTTTAACCAAGTTAAAAGTATTTATTGCAGATAATTTAATAGCTATTTCTGTTATCATTTCAGAAGTATTTCCTGGGGGAAGGTAAAAAAATAAAAAAAAACCTAAGGGAATTTTCTTTTTTCTCAACTATTCTACTGTATCAATTTAAAACCAGATAACTTCTAGCTCTCACATTTTTTCTTTACATTCTTCTGGGCATCTGCTAAGTTATCAAGCTTTTGTCATTCACATTTGGAAACAGCTTGATAACTTGGCAGCGAATAAAATTTATTTTGCTTGTTCTTTTTGATATTATTACATTATATCAGTGGCTAGTTTAGAAGTGCTGCCTTCTTTCTTGTTTTGTTTCATTCTGCAGAATAATGCCATGTTTTGTTGAATGTTACTAATTCATACTTTATTGAATATTTTTTGCACTGTGCTTCTGAGTTTCTCACTACCTTGAAAAATTCCCAAACTTTTCATTTCTTTGGAATATTTAATATTTTATCTGAATTATCCTTTTTAAACTTGACATGCTAATAAAATTAACATGCTAATATTTACAACCACATGTCACACATGCTATGTTTATTTTCTAGCAGAAGCTGATGATTTGCTATATATGCAGTTGAGCAGATAGGAAGAATAAGAATTATAATATCAAATTACCGTCACACTCGTGATTATTATTGCTTGACACCTCCAAGGATTGTCATGCAATAATAGAATGACACTCTACTCATCATAGGATGGCACTCTATTCCACTGTACTCCACTCTGCTACAAACATCTCGCCATCTTCCCTACTACTTAATTCTCCCACTATCTTTATCACCAACAATATGTATTGTCACCAATAACAACTGAACTACCTTTGTAAGAAATCAAAAATGGGTATAAGAATGCTAAATATTTTTTGTCTGTAAATTGCTGTGTTCTGATGCCTGTATGTGGAATGAAAAACCCAAGCTTCTGGGAGAAAAAGTCCTGCTACCTTCATATGAGATCAGATAACTCGCCTTCAATTGAAAAAAAAAAAACATATAAAGATTCTTCTCATCATGACAAGAATCAAACTCGGGCCTTTTCTAATTAAATGGCACAATGTACCATTGTTCTTCCAATTGTACTATGTTTATGATGACTTTAATTTTAAATGGCAATTAATAATTAATTTTTATTAACAATGTTAATCTTGGGTAGTGAAATTTTTCACTTGTTAATCATAAATGTTTAATACATTTATGATCAATTTATGTGAGGGAATGTGGACTTCAGAGTTTGGTGGATAGAAGAAGGAGAGGTGATGTGATTGAAACTTTTAAACCGTTGAGAGGTGGTTACAGGGTTGACACTGGGGAGTTCTTTTGCTTGGTTGAACAGCGGGGAGTGATGACAAGGGGCCATCCCTGGAAGTTATGAAAAGAAACTGTGAGCAAGAGGATGAGGAGTGATTTCTTTGCTTGGAGGGTGATTGAACCGTGGAATGCATTGCCTGATAGTGGTGAGAGCGAGAACGGTCAATGAGATTAAGGAGTGGTATGATAGACTTTGTGTTTCCAAGGAGGGACCTCCCACGATGAGTCTTGATAGACTTTGTGTTTCCTAGGAAGGACCTCCCACGATGAGTCTTTTGACTCCATGGAAGCCTAAATAATAATAATAATAATAATATTTTCTATAGGAAGGTCTTGGAAAAATTTTGTGCTGGCTTACCATTTAGGTAGTTATGTCACTAGTCAAGACTTACATGGTTGCAATATTATTATTGGATAACATCTCCATTGAGTCTCATTCACTTTCTTATTCACATTATCCAGAGGACACGCTATCCTACAACCCACTGTCATCTTTAACACTTAATCCACCATCCACATTATGCCATCTACCACCCACTAATAGTATTTGTCTTTTAATTGCATGTTTAATTACAAACCAATTTTAACTTATGGATCTGAGAGCTGGGTTAGAAATAAAACACTTGATCAAAGACTAGAGACTCAGATATGAGAGTCCTGAGAAAGATTAGGGGCACGAATAGATGCCGTCAATGGCTATATCATATTAAAAATGAGGATGTTAGGAAAGAACTTGACATTGTTAGCATCCAGGAATGTGTTAGTAGAGCTAATTTCAGGTGGTGGTAGTGGTGGTGTGGTCACTTAAGCAGAATGAGAGAGGAAAGATTAGCAAAACAAGTGTTCTCTGCCAGGTTGGCAGAGGGTGAGGAGTGAGAAGACAGAAATATAAGATCTGATAATTTTGGAATGTTGATAGGTAACAGATTAATTTGGAGGAAAATTGAAGGTACATGTCAGGAATTTGATGATGATGAAGCTCTTTAGATTTTTTTTAACTCCAGTTAATTATCATGTGAGTGGCATTCTGCCTTAGTTGTAATAAATTAAGAAGTGCAGTTTCATTTCCTAGGATATTGAGTTTAAGTGATTCTGATTTTATGATGATGTTGGCTACATCTTAACCAAATATTAGCAGCAGCATGTGATAGATCATAAATTTTGCATTTACCTTAATTTCTAATTTAGGCAATTATTTGGCTGCTGTAACAAATTTGCCACCTATGCTTGTCTTAATTATCTACTATGTAGTTCAACACATATTTCTTCTTAACTGAAAATTTCACATATTTGGCCACCTCCTAGATCAAGACTGCATGATCACCCTCACTCAAAGGGAGGCAATATACCTTGATAATGGGGCAGATCCTTTGATGACATTATCAGATCCAGCAATCTCACACCACAAGTCTCCTTTGCCATTTGTTAAATGCTTTGCCTTCTACATCTATGTTCACCTGTTGGCTTCCCCTTGTGTTTGGCTGCAATTTATATGCTATCATCAGTTATATCCCTTGTCCATTCTTCTCTATCTTCCCTAAAAATACTAATTCCCTCATCTCTTCCTATAACTAAATAATCCTCTGCCAACTAAGTCTCACTGATGCCTATAACTTTTGGCCATGTTATGCCAATATCACACTCGCTCATCTCAGTGGTGTCTGCTTGCATTCCCTCTTTGAGTTTTCTGGTCTTTGCACTTATCAATTGAGTAATACTTTTTTTCCCACTTATCTAACTCTGAATCCATTCAAGTGCAGTCCGTCAGTCATATAAATCCTTTTGTCCATCAAATTCAGTCTATGTAAACTATACAGCATTCCTCCTGCACAACTTATTCATTGATTCATATGTCATGTCTATCCTCTCAGTTTGCCTTAATCATACTCTAGAAGCAGAATCATAATCCTTACTCTTTTGCTCTTCTTTTTTAGTCCAGTAACTCTTTCATATCTTCTCTCATACTATACTTTTTCCTTTTAAGTCATTGTCTGCCAAAACAATCAACTCTTTTATTTTACCTTTCTCTTTGCTGCCTTCACAGCCCCACTAATAATCTCCATATCTTAGAAATACTTTGCCATGCTCTTTTAAACACTTTTTATATCACAGAATGCCACACAAGAATTTCTCCTTTCTCTCTCTCTCTCCTCAGCTCTATCACTTGTTCTGTGACCACATTAGTGTTCTGTTTCTCTCACAATGACCTGATCTCAGCATTCTCCTGAAAAAACTTTATCCTGTGCTGACTTTCTCATTTTTTCATCATTTTGTCAATGATCTCTACTCAGCTGCAACATTCTTACTTACCTCACACATTTGGCACTTGTTTTCTTTCTGTAAACTGTAAAGAATACATTTCACACATACACATAGACTGCACTGAACAAAATCTCATTAAATTGCCCTAAGAAAGATGTGTTGTGCATTGGTGCCATATCAAAAATATTGAGTGCAATAGAAAATATGCAGTTTTTTTATAAACTGTGCTTCTATCAAACACTCAATTAAATTAAAGTTGCCAAGAAATTATATTCTTGTTAAATCCTTGATCCACAAGTTGCATGTGAAGTAGCTTAACAACTAGACTACTTGTGTATAGAGGCTGACTTTACATCAATTGCTGTGGTGTATATTGACAAGTGACTTCTGTATTCATTCAACTTCCTGGTATAACTGCTGCAGGTGAGACATCAATAAAGGTCAAAACTGGTATGGGTAGTGACACTTTCCATAATGTATAGCAACATGTACTTCTGAAAAGTGGGCTTTGCATTATGGGATATTAAGGCAATTTTAGGTGGGATATGAATTTCATTGACCATCTCCCTTTATTGGATGCCTGAAGTGGCTTCAAAAAATTCCATATTTGGTTCTCTAGAGCAGGGTTTCCAGACTACGTAAAAATAATTAAAAATTGCAAAAAAATAAAATAAAAATTGATAAAAATTGCAAAAAAATAAAATAAAAATTGATAAAAATAGCAAAAAAATAAAATAAAAATTGATAAAAATAGCAAAAAATAAAAATAAAAATCCTAAGCCCACCCACATTGAAAAAATGTACTATAGGTTTATAATAATCTTTCGTGGGCAGGAACCACACATAAAAACATAAATTGATATGAAGTCATCAGCCTCTGTATACAAGTAGCCTAGTCATTTTGCACTTGCAAACTTTGTTTGCTTTCACTTGAATAAAGGATTTAACAAGAATATAATTTCTTGAATGGCTTAATTTAATTTCTAAACAAGGGGAAAAACTTTCCAATAAAAAATAAATTAAAAAAAGTCACAAATTAATCCTGTATTATTATCTTAATTCAAAAGTAATTGCTTGTCTTTCTACACTCTTCTTATCACCAGTCTTCACTGACTGTCCTCTATTAGCAAATTTGAGTGAATCGGTAAGAGAAAGAATCATCAATTAATTGGATTGACCTCTAGATAGTATTCAGCATTATTAGGGAGGTTTTGGTGTACTATCCCAAATCTGTCAGTGATATTCAAAGATTGGTTGCATTTGTTGTTTATACAGTGTTGGCAGTTGTATGGATGGGAAGTACTGCCTGGAATATTAAAAGATACCTATTTGATTGTTCACTTAAAAATGCTGCATTCCATACCTTAACACAGCAGTTCAGTTAACCACTTTTTAAAAACAAGTAGAACCCTCACTCTCTGTTGAAAAGCATAACCATCATCATCATCATCAAATTAATTCCTGCCATGTACCCTCAAGGGGTGTACAGGATATGATAGTACTACATGAAAAAAATTACACCATTACTAACATCCTATCTACAATTTTCCTCCAAATCAGTCTGTTACTTGTCAAGACTCCAACATTATCAGATCTTATATTTCTGTCGTCTAAAACACTGTACCGCATCAATCCACCTGTATCTTGGTCTTCCTCTGGGTCGTTTTGCTGCCAACCTGGCAGGGAACGCTTGTTTTGCTAATCTTTCCTCGCCCATTCTGTTTAAGTGACCATACCACCTGAGATTAGCTCTGCTAATGCACTCCTGGATGCTGACATGTCAAGTTCTTTCCTAATATCCTCGTTTTTAATATGATATTGCCATTGATGCCATCTGTTCACGCCTATAATCTTTCTCAGGACTCTCATATCTGTGGTCTCTAGTCTTTGGTCAAGTGTTTTACTTCTGACCCAGTTCTCAGATCCATAAGTTAAAACTGGTTTGAACACTGTCTTGTATACAGCTAATTTAGTGTTCCGACTAATTTCTCTCTTATTCCATATGAATTTAATCAATTGACTTCCCACCATACCAGCTTTGCTGATTCTGTTGTCTATTTCTATATTTAATTTACCATCTTCAGTAAAATTCGTGCCTAAATAGCTGAAATGTTTTACTTGTTCCACAGGTTCTCCATTCACAACACAGTTGACATTTTCAATGATTCTGCCTATTTTCATTGTCTTCGTCTTTTTATTACTGACCTTCATACCATATCTATCACAATAGCTATTGAATTTAGTCAGAGAATCTTGCAGACTTGTAGCAGATTTATGTAGAAGTATAACATCATCCGCATAAAGCAAAGAGCTGACATTAACATCTCCAATTTTGATATCATTTTTAATACCACTTTCCTTCATAATGTGATCCATATAGATAATGAATAACAGAGGGGATAATGTACATCCTTGTCTCACACCAGATTTAACATTAAACCATCTTCCTGTACTTCAGTTCTAACTGCTGACTTACAACTCAAATAAAGACTAAGTATTGCTTGATATAATGCCCCATTGACACCATATAACTGCAGCGTATTGAATAGCTTCTCTCTTGGCACCTTGTCATATGCCTTTTCCAGATCGACAAAACTTAAATACAGATCCTTGTTAAATTTCCATGCTTTCTCGACTAATTATCGTAAAATGAAGATCTGATCCTGACAGCCTCTATTTGGCCTGAATCCAGTTTGTTCTTTACCAAGCTTTTCTTCCACAATTCTTCTCAACTGATCTCAAGTAAACTTGCATAGATCTTGCCAGGAACACTCAGTAGGGAAATACCTCTGTAATTCTCACATTCAGTTTTATTTCCCTTTTTATATATGGGTACTATGAGAGCTCTACTCCAATCATTGGGAATTCATCCCTCTGTCCAGGCTTTCTTAACTATGCAGTGCAGCCACTGGAAGACTTTTATACCACCATACTTCAGCATTTCTGGTCGATTATCATCTACTCCTGCTGCCTTTCCACATTTCAAGTCTTTGATTTCTTTTTCTACTTCAAGTATGGATATGTATTCCTGACTGCATTCCTGGTCAGTGTTTTTTACCAATGTGCTGTGATCACTGCTTGTTTCATTTAACAGTTTTACAAAGTAATTACTCCATACTTGAAGGATATCTTTTTCTCCCGTTTTCATGTCACCTTTATCATCTCTAATTCCTTTTACAGCACTCTTTTCTCCATTCTTAAGCTTCTTCAACAACCTCCAGAATATTTTGCCACCTTCTTGATATTTATTTTCTATATTCTTGCCAAAGTCCTCCCATGACTTTTGTTTAGCTAGTTTTACACAGTGTTTAGCATTCTTGCATTTGTCTCTGTATTCTGTAAGAGTAAAAGCTGACTTATTTGCCAGGAACTTTTGATATTCTTTCTTCTTTTCCTTCACTGCCTCTTTAACTTCCTGTGTCCACCAGGGAGTTCTGATTTTTTTATCCTTACAGACAATCTCACCACATGCCTCTCTGGCTGAATCAATCAGGGTTTTCTTCAAGATCTCTAAAGTTTGAATCTCTAAAGTTTGGTTCCTGTTCTCAAACTCTTTCATTTTTTCTTCGATAATCTTTCTGTATTTTAGTCTACAGTTCACATCTGAGAGCTGCTTAACTTTTATTCGCTTTAAAACTTTCTTACATGTTATTCTTTTGAATATGAAATTAAATTTTATCCTGCTCAAGACTAAATAGTGATCACTTCCAATTTCAAATCCTCTGTACACTCTGGTGTCCTGCACCAGGGAGAAAACATCACTATCAACAATAACATAGTCAGTGAGACTTTTCTTATTCCTAGCTTCTTCTCTCCATGTGAATTTGTGCACATTTTTATGTTGGAACATGGTGTTAGTAATAACTAGTCCATGTCCTGAGCAGAAATCCAACAGATATTTGCCATTATTATTAGCTTTGCTCTTTTCTCCAAATTTTCCCAAAATATTTTTGTGTCTCACAATCATTTCCAACTCTGCTATTTAGATCCCCACCAAGGACCAACTTTTCTTTTTTCATTGTGTCAGTTGCTTTTTCTAAAGCCTCAAAAAATTCCTCCACTTCTACCTTAGTAGAACCTTCTGTGGGACCATAGGCACAAATAAGTCTCATTGTCCAGTTCCCCATTCTCATATTTGCCCACATTACTCTACTTGAGACTGGCTGCCATTCAAGAAGATTAGCCTCGTATTTAGTTTTGAATACTATGGCTACTGCTTCTTTTTCTTGATTGTCATTGCCTGAATATAACATTTTGTATTTATTGCTCCGAAAGATCTCGCCAGTTTTGGTCTTTTTTGTTTCAGTCACCCCTATTATGTCGATCTGGTACTTATCTAATTCCTCAGCTAGCTCCATTTCTTTGCAATTCAGGCTTCTTACATTGATAGTACTGATCTTTAACTCTGGTGATGTTGAGTTGGGGTTTATTTTCAGATTTGTTCCAGTAGCTGACTTTTCGCTGTTCGCCCTGGTTCCCTGGTGAAAACAACGGGGTTCTTTAACCAGGCGACGCCCCAGCCGGCATGAAATTTTGTCATGTTGTACCATCATTCTATATTTTGGTTTAACCAATAAGAATACAATTTGGTCGGCTAAATCCCAAATTGCCAGCCCATCCTCGTCCGTTCAGTATCCAAGTAGATACCCAACAGGGTGCACCATGAGAAGGCGAGGATTGGATATTAGGTCAGAAGCCCTGGCCGGTTCTCCGCATTCCTTTAAAGGCTATGTGGAGGTCTCCTCTAAGTTTTACAGCTTTGATCCTTAATACATTATAATACATACACACATACATGATTGTATGTCACACATGATTAAATAGAAGAAAACAACATTGAGGACATTATAAATCTGAAAGGCATGGTGTACAGTAATGCGCATGTCTTTAGTACTGTTTTTGAAGTAATCAGCAGCAATGAAGTACTCTCTTAATTTTATATTGCTTCATTAATTTATCCAAAAATTGAGAGACTAAAATTTTGAAGCCTGCATTCAGGCTCACAGGCTAAGATTACATCTGTCTCAAAAGCCTCAAAGGGTACATGCCAGGACTTCAGTTCTTACTATTTACAAAATTTGAAAAGTTTTACTATCTTGTAATGTAGTGTAGTGTTTTGCTTTTGATTGCTTTGTGCATCTGAGGATACTAGATGAATCTAGTGAAATACCTGCAAACTTAAATCCACACTTTATTTGTCCTGATGTAATGTTATGAGTTAATACAATCAAAACAACATGAATGTTAGCCAATACAATAGTCTTCCCTATGCATTCAAATATCTGATATGATCATTAGTTGTTTATTTTGTATCTCTAATGCTATTATTTAAGAAAATTAACAATGTAATAATAACTTATTAACAAAATGATATACTGAATATTAATTAGAAAAAACTTAAGTTTAAGTTTTTTCCCCATCATCAGGGAATAATGAACAAACTGATATGTGTAGGTACTACATAAAGTATGACTAAAACAGAACAAAGGTATGTCTAAAGTCCTAAATAGTTCTCCCTAGTGGACTGGGATGGGTGTTCTTGATGGGCTGAAGTTCTCAGGGTGAGTGCTTTCCAGATTTGAGTCAGAGCATGCTCAAGCCATGAGTGGCTATAGTGGTGGAACTGGATGTAGTCTTTGTGTTCAGTAATTCTGTTGTTGGATGCCTTGCCTTTTTTATCCATAACAGGACAGCTTGCTACTGTGGAACTTGGCAGACATCTGACAGGTCTAGGGACTGTGGCTCTTCTTTGAGGAAGTAAATAAGGGATGCCAATTTTGTATATGATCTATAAGTGGTTATAAGGTTGTATCTTTTTAGAATTTTTGTCAGGTTTTTCAGATGTGTCTTGGATATATAGGATAGTAATAGATTTGACATAGTTTGTTCTGGAGAGAAAAAAGATGAATGTGGTTTCCTTTAATATTTTCTGAATTTGGTGAGGATTGTAGCCATTAGCTACAATCCCCACCAAATCCTCCCCTCCAGAACATTGACTACACCAAATCTATTCCAAAAGTTGCATCTGTTGCATCTGTTTGACTTTGCTGAAATATTAAAGGTAGTAATTAAATGTTTTTTCTATATTGTGTATGTTGCTAATTTCCTTAAGTAATACAATTACAGATAACCAACATATAAGCCAGAATTACTTTGTATCTCTTTCAACAGAAGAATGGAAAATAGCCAAAGACATCTGAAAGGCAACTGGCTTGTATATTGGGAACATGAAACTGGACGTAGTGATAAAGATTCACACTTCAATTTCAAACAAATTAGATTGCAGTCTTTCATAGGTAATACTTTTGTATAGTTATTTCCATTGTGAATTTGAGTGGTTTACAGTCTCTTAAGATATTGTATATATGTATTGTTTTGTGCATGATTATTTTTCCTTTCTCATATTTTGTATATTTTAATAGTATCTCCTAAGCACTAAATACGAAGATAATCTTGAATTGTAGGCAGTATCAAGTAGAGTGTGAGCAGTATAAATGGCGTTTTGAACAGTAAAACTTATTTGTACCTGTGGTCCCACAGAAGATTATAGTGAGAAAAATGTGGAAAGAATTTTTTCAGTAGGTGATGTATACAAAGGGGGAGGATCTGGAAAGTTCTGATAAACATCATCAAATTCCTGCCATGTACCCTCAAGGGGTGTACAGGATATGATAGTACTACATGAAAAAAAAATTACATCATTATTAATTTCCTATCTACAATTTTCCTACAAATCAGTCTGTTACTTGTCAAGAATCCAACATTATCAGAGCTTATATTTCTATCGTCTAAGGCACTTTGTACCATATCAATCCACCTATATCTTGGTCTTCCTCTGGATCGTTTTGCTGCCAACCTGGCAGAGAATACTTGTTTTGCTAATCTTTCTTTGCCCATTCTGTTTAAGTGACCATACCACCTGAGATTAGCTCTGCTAATGCATTCCTGGATGTTGACAATGTCAAGTTCTTTACTAATATCCTTGTTTTTAATATGATATTGCCATTGATGCCATCTGTTCACGCCTATAATCTTTCTTAGGACTCTCATATCTGCAGTCTCTAGTCTTTGGTCAAGTGTTTTACTTCTGACCCAGCTCTCAAATCCATAAGTTAAAACTGGTTTGAACACTGTCTTGTAGACAGCTAATTTAGTGTTCCAACTAATTTCTCTCTTATTCCATATGAATTTATTCAATTGACTTCCATACCAGCTTTGCTGATTCTGTTGTCTATTTCTATATTTAATTTACCATCTTCAGTAAAAATCGTGCCTAAGTAGCTGAAATGTTTTATTTGTTCCACAAGTTCTCCATTCACAACACAGTTGACATTTTCAATGATTCTGCCTATTTTCATTGTCTTTGTCTTTTTATTGCTAACCTTCATACCATATCTATTACAACAGTTATTCAATTTAGTCAGAGAATCTTGCAGACTTGTAGTGGATTTATTTAGAAGTATAACATCATCCGCATAAAGCAAAGAGCTGACATTAACATCTCCAGTTTTGATATCATGTTTAATACCACTTTCCTTCATAATGTGATCCATATAGATAATGAATAACAGAGGGGATAATGTACATTCTTGTCTGACACCAAATTTAACGTTAAACCATCTTCCTGTACTTCCTTCAATTCTAACTGCTGACTTACAACTCAAATAAAGACTAAGTATTGCTTGATATAATGCCCCATTGACACCATATAACTGTAGCGTATTGAATAGCTTCTCTCTTGGCATCTTGTCATATGCTTTTTCCAAATCGACAAAACTTAAATACAATCTCTATTATATTCCCATGCTTTCTCAACTATTTGTCGTAAAGTGAAGATCTTATCCTGACAGCCTCTATTTGGCCTGAATCCAGCTTGTTCTTCACCAAGCATTTCTTCCACAATTCTTCTCAACCAGTTTCTCAAGTGTACTGGTATATATCTTTCCAGGAACGCTCAGTAGGGAAATAAGTCTGTAATTCTCACATTCAGTTTTATTTCCCTTTTTATATATGGGTACTATGAGAGCTCTACTCCAATCATCGGGAATTCGTCCCTCAGTCCAGGCTTTCTGAACTATGCAGTGCAGCCACTGTAACACTTTTATACCACCATACTTCAGCATTTCTGGTCGAATATCATCTACTCCTGCAGACTTTCCACATTTCAAGCCTTTTTGGCTTTTTCTACTTCATGTATGGATATATTGCCTTTACCATCTCTAACTCCTTTTACAGCACTCTTTCCCTCATTCCTAAGCTTCAACAACCTCCAGAATATTTTTCTACCTTCTTGATATTTATTTTCTATATTCTTGCCAAAGTCCTCTCGTGACTTTTGTTTAGCTAGTTTTACGCAGTGTTTAGCATTCTTGCATTTGTCTCTGTATTCTCTAAGAGCACAAGTTGACTTATTTGACAGGAACTTTTGATATGCTTTCTTCTTTTCTTTCACTGTCTCTTTAACTTCCTGTGTCCACCAGGGAGTTCTGATTTTTTTATCCTTGCAGACAACCTCACCACATGCCTCTCTGGCAGAATCAATCAACGTTTTCTTCAGAGTTTGCACTGAATCTCCAAGGTTTGATTCCTGTTCTCAAACTCTTTCATTTTTTCTTCAATAATCTTTGTGTATTTTAGTCTACAGTTCACATCTGAGAGTTGCTCATCTTTTATTCACTTGCTTTAAAACTTTCTTACATATTATTCTTTTGAATATGAAATATAATTTTATCCTGCTTGAAACTAAATAGTGATCACTTCCAATTTCAAATCCTCTGTACACTCTGGTGTCCTGAACCAGGGAGAAAACATCACTATCAATAATAGAGACTTCTTATTCCTTGCCTCTTCTCTCCATGTGAATTTGTGCATATAAACTGATACATTAATCTGATAAATATCTAGAACAAAAATAATATTAAATCTACTAAGATAACCACAAGAAAGAACATAGTAGTAGCAGAGTTATGAAGGTAACTTATGTTCTTATATCCTTGTATGTTCTTCTTGTGGTTATCTCAGTAAATTTAATATTATTTTTCTTACTAAAGTATTTTAAATGTTTTTAATTACTTTCAATTGCTTTGAAATAATGAATTTATCATTGCTCTTTTCTGATAGTGAAAATTATCTTTGTTATTGTTCTATAAAAACTATTCCAGCTGTAGTGCCATTTCATAGGACATTTTAAAAATCTGTATAGACATGTAGGAGTGGCAACAGGGGGGAAAAAAATCTTGTACTGAAGAGAGATTTCATAATGCAGGCTATAAAAGTGTGAGCAAACAAAGTTTGCGCCTGAAAATATCTTCATAACTGAGGTAAGGTAGTACAATACCAGGCAACTCGCAGCAAAGGTTGATCAAGCTCTCAACTCCTTGTTTCAGTATCTCCCATAATGCACAGCACATATCCTTGCAGACATGTATACTGCTATGCATTAAAAGGATGGGGGCACTACCCATAACAGCTTCGACCTTTATTGAGGTCTCATCAGTGGGAGCTAAGCCCAGAATTAAGACACTAAGGCAGAAGCAATAGGAGAGGTCATCCTTACCTATAGGAGTTGCCAAAAGGTGTGCTACCTTATTATTAAATTACTCAGGATTTAGAGAAAGATGTTGAAAGTTTATTTTTCACTTAGTTAGACTATTATAAATTTAGTTTAATCCTTTATTCAAGTGTGTGCCAACAAAGTTTGTGCCTGAACATATCTTCAGGACTGAGGTAAGGTAGTACAACACCGGGAAACTTGCAGCAAAGGTGGATCAAGCTCTGATGTCTGTAAGGAGATGTGCTGTGCATTATGGGAGATCCTGAGACAAGGAGTTGAGAGCTTGATCCACCTTTGCTGCGAGTTGTCTGGTGTTGTAGTACCTTACCTCAGTCCGGAAGATATTTTCAGGCGCAAACTTTGTTTGCTCACCCTTGGATAAAGGATTAAACTAAATTTACTATAGTCTAACCAAGTGAAAAATAAACTTTCAACATAATATGAGCTGTTTACCAGTAATTCCTCTTCAAATTGTTCAGAGGTTATCATTCTCATTAAAAACTCAATTTCAAAATGTTTGTGATGATCTTAGCTAATTTTAAATGTATTTAAAAAAAAAAAAAAGGTAAGCTTTGTTTTATATCAATTTTGATAAAAGTTTTGTAGTGGTTAAGCAAGAAGTTACTTTTTGGTTTTCAACTCAATTTGATGTTAAGCCATCTTAGACAAGAAATGTTCAGTAAATCAACTTATATTGAAAAATCAAATTTTTTATGATACAATATTCAATACCAAACTATTTATATGTTTATCTTTTTAGGAAACATGACTCAAGAAAGCTGGTAAATGTATCATACATTAATACCATTGGTAGACTTAATAGTTGGATAATTTAGAAAATCCTCCTTAGAAACCAAATTTTAAACTTTTTTCACATGCCAACAATAAGCAGGTTAATGATCTGATGTGAGAAGATAAAAT
Source organism: Typopeltis vanoorti (assembly GCF_054136105.1). Lineage (NCBI taxonomy): Eukaryota > Metazoa > Arthropoda > Arachnida > Uropygi > Thelyphonidae > Typopeltis > Typopeltis vanoorti. The sequence continues at coordinate 9,744,325 of NC_143558.1, forward strand.
TTATCTACCACTAAAGACTCACACACACACACACACACACACACACACAAAGAAGACACAATACTAAATGAAACACATGGGTGACTCAAAAGTCCTATGTAGTGTTGTAGTGTGCTCTCTATAAGCATTTGTAGGTGGCCTAGGATGTAAAGTGGGACCTCTGACACTTATTGTCTCACAAATTTTGGGAAGTTTTATCATCTGTATTTAAATTCAGTTGATTTCTGAGTGCCACTGCAGATTTTAAAAACAGTTTTTCCTTTTTCAATTTATTATGGTGAAGCATGGTGGTTTCTTCCAGGAGATTGACTATGGTCAATCTGGCCTTGCAGACCATGTATTGGATACAACCCACATGATCTCTTGGAAGAAAACCACTATTTGGGAAACAATTTTCAGAGGTCCCACTTTATATCCTAGGCCGCCTACAAATGCCCATATGTTTCATTTAGTATTGTCATCTTTGTGTGTGTGTGTGTGTGTGTGTGTGTGTTATAAGGATTATTTGCAATCCATAGAGATGTCTCACTGACTGAGATGAAATATTGGAAGCATTAAAATTAGTTTTAATCCTTTCCTAGTGCTCTAAATATTCCATTAAACCTCCAACAAGGCTGATAATAAAATATAATTAAACATGAAAGCAAAAATATAAAAGTGCACTAAAATGATTATTTTTTACTATTGAAGATATATTTTAATTCGAAACATGTTTTGACATATCAGTATATTTTGATGACTAAGGGACTGGTGGATGAGAACGTTTTCAGGTAGTTGTTATTCACTACCAGTTTGAATACAATGCTAATGATTTATTTTAAGAATAAGTCACTGGGAGCTTAAGAGTCAAAGCTGTATAACTGAAAGGATACCTCCACATAGCCTTTAAAGGAATGTGGAGAACCGACCAGGGCTTCTGACCTAATGCCCAATCCTCACCTTCTCATGGTGCACCCTGTTGGGTATCTACTTGGATACTGAACGAACGAGGATGGGCTGGCAATTTGGGATTTAGCCAACCAAATTGTATTCTTATTGGTTAAACCAAAATAAAAAATGATGGTACAACATGACAAAATTTCATGCCGGCTGGGGCATCGCCCGGTTAAACAACGCCTCCCGGTGTTTTCGCCAGGGAACCAGGGTGAACAGCGAAAAGTCAGCTACTGGAACAAATCTGAAAACAAACCCCAACTCAACATCACCAGAGTTAAAAATCGGTACTATCAATGTAAGAAGCCTGAATGGCAAAGAAATGGAAATAGACTTATTTGTGCCTATGGTCCCACAGAAGGTTCTACTAAGGTATAAGTGGAGGAATTTTTTGAAGCTTTAGAGAAAGCAACTGACACAATGAAAAAGGAAAAGTTGGTCCTTGTTGGGGATCTAAATAGCAGAGTAGGAAATGATTGTGAGACATACAAAAATATTTGGGAAAATTTGGAGAAAAGAGCAAAGCTAATAATAATGGCAAATATCTGTTGGATTTCTGTTCAGGACATGGACTAGTTATTACTAACACCATGTTCCAACATAAAAATGTGCACAAATTCACATGGAGAGAAGAGGCTAGAAATAAGAAAAGTCTCATTGACTATGTTATTGTTGAACAGTTATGTTTTCTCCCTGGTGCAGGACAACAGAGTGTACAGAGGATTTGAAATTGGAAGTGATCACTATTTAGTCTTGAGCAGGATAAAATTTAATTTCATATTCAAAAGAATAACATGTAAGAAAGTTTTAAAGCGAATAAAAGTTGAGCAGCTCTCAGATGTGAACCGTAGACTAAAATACAGAAAGATTATTGAAGAAAAAATGAAAGAGTTTGAGAACAGGAATCAAATCTTGGAGATTCAGTGGCAAACTCTGAAGAAAACATTGATTGATTCTGCTAGAGAGGCATGTCGTGAGGTTGTCTGCAAGGATAGAAAAATCAGAACTCCCTGGTGGACACAGGCAGTTAAAGCGGCAGTGAAGGAAAAGAAGAAAGCATATCAAAAGTTCCTGTCAAATAAGTCAGCTTGTGCTCTTAGAGAATATAGAGACAAATGCAAGAATGCTCAACACTGTGTAAAACTAGCTAAACAAAAGTCATTGGAGGACTTTGGCAAGAATATAGAAAATAAATATCAAGAAAGTGGCAAAATATTCTGGAGGTTGTTCAAGAAGCTTAGGAATGGAGGAAAGAGTGCTGTAAAAGTAGTTACAGATGATAAAGGTGACATGAAAACGGGAGAAAAAGATATCCTTGAAGTATGGAGTAATTACTTTGAAAAACTGCTAAATGAAACAAGCAGTGATGACAGCACAGTGGTAAAAACACTGACCAGGCATGCAGTCAGGAATACATATCCATACTTGAAGTAGAAAAATCCATGAAAGGCTTGAAATGTGGAAAGGCAGCAGGAGTAGATGATATTCGACCAGAAATGCTGAAGTATGGTGGTATAAGAGTCTTACAGTTACTGCACTGTATAGTTCAGAAAGCCTGGACAGAGGGACGTATTCCCGATGATTGGAGTAGAGCTCTCATAGTACCCATATATAAAAAGGGAAATAAAACTGAATGTGAGAATTACAGAGGTATTTCCCTACTGAGTGTTCCTGGCAAGATCTATGCAAGTAAACTTGAGAAACGGTTGAGAAGAATTGTGGAAGAAAAGCTTGGTGAAGAACAAGCTGAATTCAGGCCAGATAGAGGCTGTCAGGATCAGATCTTCACTTTACGACAAATAGTCGAGAAAGCATGGGAATATAACAGAGATCTGTATTTAAGTTTTGTCGATTTGGAAAAGGAATATGACAAGGTGCCAAGGGAGAAGCTATTCGATACGCTGCAGTTATATGTTGTCAATGGGGCATTATATCAAGCAATACTTAGTCTCTATTTGAGTTGTATGTCAGCAGTTAGAATTGAAGGAAGTACAGGAAGATGGTTTAATGTTAAATCTGGTGTGAGACAAGGATATACGTTATCCCCTCTGTTATTCATTATCTATATGGATCACATTATGAAGGAAAGTGGTATTAAACATGATATCAAAATTGGAGATGTTAATGTCAGCTCTTTGGTTTATGCGGATGATGTTATACTTCTAAATAAATCCGCTACAAGTCTGCAAGATTCTCTGACTAAATTGAATAGTTGTTGTAATAGATATGGTATGAAGGTCAGCAATAAAAAGACAAAGACAATGAAAATAGGCAGAATCATTGAAAATGTCAACTATGTTGTGAAAGGAGAACCTGTGGAACAAGTAAAACATTTCAGCTACTTAGGCACGATTTTTACTGAAGGTGGTAGAAATAGACAACAGAATCAGCAAAGCTGGTATGGTAGGAAGTCAATTGAATAAATTCATATGGAATAAGAGAGAAATTAGCCAGAACACTAAATTAGCTATATACAAGACAGTGTTCAAACCAGTTTTAACTTAAGGAGCTGAGTCAGAAGTAAAACACTTGACCAAAGACTAGAGACTGCAGATATGAGATTCCTGAGAAAGATTAGAGGTGTGAAGAGATGGCATCAATGGCAATATATTAAAAACGAGGATACTAGGAAAGAACTTGATATTGTCAACATCCAGGAATGTGTTAGCAGAGCTAATCTCAGGTGGTATGGTCACTTAAACAGAATGGGCGAGGAAAGATTAGCAAAACAAGTGTTCTCTGCCAGGTTGGCAGCAAAACGACCCAGAGGAAGACCAAGATATAGGTGGATTGATGCGGTACAAAGTGCCTTAGACGATAGAAATATAGGATCTGATAATGTTGGAGTCTTGACAAGTAACAGACTGATTTGGAGGAAAATTGTAGATAGGATGTTAGTAATGGTGTAATTTTTTTCATGTTGTACTATCATATCCTGTACACCCCTTGAGGGTACATGGTAGGAATTTGATGATGATGTCAGTGGGAGCTCGAAATAGAAATAATGAAATTCGCTATAGGTTTTGCCTCTGTCACATGGAAGAATGGCGAGACATTGCTACTTTTGATTGGATAAGACCAGAGTTAGATTCTCATTGAGAGAAACCTTTGTATGGACTCAGATGATATAGGTGACAGCAAAACCAAAGATAAAGGTAATGTAGATGTTTTGTTGTGTCCTGTCTGCTAAAATAATCCCTTGTGAACTGGAGGCAGCAGATCCTGCTAAGTTCTCTGTCATGATGGGGCATGGATTTTCTTAATCTTCTCCCCTTTTTCTTCACATCCCCATTTAGACAGACTTCCGAGATATTATGTTGCGTCTTCTCCACTCTTAGATTCCTTGTGTCGATACAGTTCTCTTGGGGTCTCCCATGTTCAAAGAAAACATGATTCACCTGAGGGCTTGCCTCTGCAATCAAAGAGTGTCCATTTTTGCATATGTGCATTATTTCACCGGAATGTTCACCTTTATTGGTGGGCCTTGGTCTTAGATTATATCTGGATTGTTTGGATTCATCTGTTCCAATTTCACTGCAGTGCCCTTCTCCTCTCAACATTGGTGATGTTTGGTTGTTCAGGCCAGCCTTCCTTTTGTTTTTTTCGTGGCGATTATATCTACTTGACCAGATAGAAGTGTGATCCTCTTCTTCCATAGGATGAGTATCAATAATATTCCTTCCCTTTGATGGGCTTTGTGTTATTCCTCCCCCTTTTTTGGTGAATATTTCCATTTTTTTTTTTCTATACACACTCTCCAGTGAGTCTCCTTGACACACCAGTTTACTTGGTCTGGTCCTGTAGAGTTTTAGTTGGTCTGAGTAGACTATTAAGGTTTTTGTTCGTTTGGATCGTTCCATGATCTTCAAGGTCACTGGGGATAATTTTTCTTGGATCTCATAAGGGCCTACAGCACTTTTCCTAAACTTGCCCCCTCTTTTGTTTATGGATCCTTGCTCTAGTAAGACAAGATTCCCTGGATTCTAGTCCTTAAACCTTCTTAACTTGTTCGCATAGTTTCTAGCCCGTTGGAAACAGTCCTCACTAGAGCTGACTACTATTTCTTAGGCCATCTTATTTTCACAAATTAAGTTGTTCAAATAATCGTCGATGTCTGGGAAACCAGAATCCATTCGGGAATCTCTGAAATCACTCGGAAAGCTGGGCAAACCCATAAAGAACCACAGCACGGGCCTCCTTAATGGCGGTGTGCAAAGCTGTCCTGCATTCAAATAAAGTGTGTGCCAGATAGGTATCCCAATTGAAGATGTGAACATTAGCTAACTTCAAGAGGGTGAGCTTCAATATTCTGTTCATTCGTTCACACATCTAATTACCTTTGGGATGATAAGGAGTGGTGAACAGCGTCTTTATTTTCAACAGCTTGCATAGCTGTAGCATGACTTCGGCAGTAAAGTTGGAACTATCAGAGAGGAGAGTTTCTGGTGTCCCATATCTAGTAATAATGAGCTTGAAGAATTTTTCTGCCACAGTTCGAGCAGATTGATTTTTGATAGCCACAGCCTCTGGATATTGTGAGAACATATTTATGATTACAAGAATATACTTGTTTCCTTTCTTGGTGACAGGAAGAGGACCCACTATATCCATGGCTATGGCTTAGAAGGGATGCCTGGGGATTGGGATCGGTTGGGGGGGGGCTTACCTAAAACACTGGATTTTTTTCTGGCGCAAGTGGCAAGAGGCCATGTATGCCTCGATATTCCTTCTCATTCCCTTCCAAAGATATCTGTCTCGAATCCTGTTCCATGTTCTAAACACCCCTTGATTACCCAGGGGATCATGATGGCTGGGACTATGATTTTATCCTTCCATCTTCCTGTAATAACATTGTGTTTGGAAAGTAGTAAACCATCTTGGTCAATGTGTAGGGTGTGATCGAAAGATTCTGTGTCGAGGGACCTCTCTTTTAAAATTTTCTCATACACCTTTCCCCATAATGGATCTCGTCTTTGCTCTTTTACTATGTGGTGCTTTTCCCAAACTTATGCTTGATAGGGGTGACCCTGCTCTTGTCAGACACATCCGTCCGTAGCACTGAAAAGGAAGCATTATACCCTGAACCATCATTTTCCTTAGACCTAGGGCCCAATGATCTGGACAGATAATCCGCAACCACGTTAGTCGATCCAGGAATATACTCCACTCTCAAGTTGAATTCCTGCATCTCCAATGCCCACCTTATTATCCTGTGGTTTTTGTCTTTCATCGAGGAAATAAACGACAGAGGTTTGTGATCGGATCGCAGGACACATTGTTGGCCTAGGAGCATGTACTTAAATTTTTGTAAGGCGTAAATGATGGCTAGCACCTCCTTCTCTATCACTGAGTAGTTTAACTCAGAAAGGGAGAGCTTCCTGCTGATGAAGGCAATGGGCTTGAATCCCTCCCCTTCTTCTTGTTCCACTACAGAGGCTATCGTATCAAAGGAGGCGTCTGCCGAAAGATAGAACATCTGCCCTAGTTTGGGATAGGTCAGCACCAGAGATTCTGTTAAAGCAAGGTTTAAAAGGCGATGTGCTTGCTGTTGTTCCCTTCCCCATTCAAATCTCTTTCCCTTTTTCGTTAGCCTGACTATGGGCTCCAATAATTTCGAATAATCGCCGATGAACTTTCGGTAAAAATTTACCATGCCAAGATATCTCCTGACTTATCTTACGGTGTTGGGAATTTTGGCCATTAGGATGGCGGTAACATTACTATCAGTGGGTTTTATCCCATTCTTGCTAACTCTATGACCAAGATACTCCACTTCCTTAAGGAAGAACTTGCACTTCAAATACTTCAAAGAGAGTGGGGCCTCGTTCAACCTACTCATGATATAAGTCAACAATCTACAGTGTTCCTTAATACTGGATGAGTAGACCAGGAGATCGTCCTGGAAACATATTACTCCCTCTCCTAACACGTCATGCAGAACAGAGTTCATCAAGCATTGGAAACTCATGGCTGAGTTCCTAGCTCCCTGAGGAAGGCGGCACATTTGGTACTTTTGCCACCTGGTGGTGAATGCAAAGTACTTCCTGTCTTCCTCCCTCAGAGGGATTTGGAAATAGCCAGAGTTTAGGTCCAATTTTGAAAAATATTCAGCTCCTTCCAATCCAATCAGCAGGTCCTCAATCTTGCAAACAGGGAATTCAATGGGTTTTGTTACTTTATTTACTTCCCTTAAATCCAAGAAAAACCTCAAACCCCCATCAGGTTTTTCTACCAATATAAAGGGGCTGTTCCACCGGGAGCTTGATTTCTCTATAATTCCAGCCTTTTCATAATCCATTAATAACTTCTTGAGGTTGTCCATGTGTTTGAGGGGTGTCTGATATTGCCTTACGTATACAAGTGCATCAGAAGTTACCTGGACTGCGTGTTGGATTCTTTTCGTGCAAGAAAGTGAACTAACCTCCTCAGTAAATACCTTGGGATACCGATGGAAGACTGTCACAAAGAATTCCTCGATAAGAACCCTGTCTTGCTCAGAGCTCGAGAGCCCAAAGGTGTCTGAGATTAACTTCTTTTTCCACATATCAGCATTTTCACGACTATGGTTTGCTTCAATTTCCATGGTCATGCCTATCTCATCATCAGACTTTGTTAGGCATTCTGGCCTATACCTCTTCCCACACAAGGCTATTCATGTGTGTCTTACTGGAGAAGTCGCACATGAATTGATTTTCCTCCAGAAAGTCGGGGCCCAGTATTACTTGACTGCTGGTGTCTGCCACTTCTGGAAGCACAACCAATTCATGTGTAGATTCAAACAGAAAACAAGGCATGGAGATCTTAGAGCTAACCTTTAACTTTGAGGAGAGCTCAACTTTAGCAATACCAATGATTTTGATGGGTTCGGATATCTCAGTGAGGCTATCAGTGCTACTGTTTTGAAATTCTCTAATTGTATTGGCACCACTGATATGTTAACTCTGGTATCGAGGAGAAATTTACAAGGGACACCTCCAACTGCATCCTATAGGGACAGAGGTCTTTCCTTTCCCGCTTTTGCTATTTAGACTGATTGCATTTTGTGTTCCCCTTTTATGTTGCTTCTATTCTTTGTTGTTACCTTGTTTTCAGTTTTCTCTAATTTTATTTCACACGTATTGGAACCCAATAAACCAGAACTCCTTTTTTGAACAATGGTTTGTTCTGGGCCGATTAATTGTTTTCTTTAATTTTTGTCCTTAAGAGTGAGGCCTGAGTCATTTCCTCTACTAATTTTTCTTGTTTTATGGCTAGAGCCAAACATCCATCTAATTCCTGGGCCCCCTTTCTTAATTATCACCTCCCCTAGGTTGTCACATAGACCGACCTTAAACTGTTGGAAAGCTAACCATCTCAGGTGGGTTTCCTCTTCTGGGGAAGATATTCTCATTGTTTTGGTAATGGATACTATTTTGTCTAGAAATTCAATTACTCCTTCACCATCTTTTTTGTATGCAGTCGTATAGTTCCCTTAAAACTTCGGTGCTTTCTTTCCTCCGAGAGTACTTGGATATTAGCAGTTGCTTAAATTCCAGGTACTCTGTGGTTTTTCTTATCATGGAGAGGAGGACAGGTAGGCTTCAACCTCACCCACTAAATTGTTACGAACCAAAGCCAGTAGTTGGAGGTCATTCCATCCCCCTTTTTCCTTTAGCTTTTCTATGTAATAAAAAAACATGATCACATCATCATCCTTCTCTCCCGAGAATTTTGGAAATACTTGATGGGGATTCATGCACCTGATGGACTCATTAATTTTCATTATTCGACTATTAGGTGGGTTTCACATGTTTGCCTCTTGGTTTACAATAAATGTTACTGAAGTATTCTAATACACTATTTTTCTCACTAGTCTTTTGCCTGCCTGATAAGAATTCAAAGACCAACTCACTGTGATTGATCTATTTACTAACTTTTGTTTTTGGGATCGGATCACATCCTGTCGACTGACTGCGCCATTTGTTATATCTTCTTTTTCTATATTATTCGCTTTTAGCCTTTAAGGTTAGTCTATACTTAACTCGTTGTTCTTTTAAATCTTTCCCCTTTTTAAACAAGCAATATCTTTGGCCGCTTTTAAGTTTAATCACGTGTAGGATACTTAATGATTAGGGCTTTATCCTAGAAAGAGACGTGGCTGTTAAACATATCTTCTGAGACAGTCCACCTGATAAAGCATTGACAAAATTTATTTTTTAACTGCGCTGGCCAATACCGAGGATAGATGAGACTTATCCAGGTTGGCTCTCTCAGAGTGATACACAGTAACTAAACTACAATAAATATCTAACTTCTGTTCACTATATCCTTGCATACAGTCATGGTCCACTTTATTAGATTATACGTGGGTTCTTCCTGCTAAGTTTGATAATATTTTTATGAGTGGCTGTTTGACTTCATATACTAAACCAGATCAGTCAGGTACTAAGAAACATATTTATTAATTAAAGAATTGATACATGAAAGTCTTACTACTAGGTAATCTGAATCAAATTTAAGTAAGATCTCTGGTTCATTACTACTAATGAAATACATGAACAAATTTGCTTGGACCTTCTATATATAACTTAACATTATCTCATCATAAGTTATCACACATTCTACACTCACGTGTTCACTAGTTTTATCCTTCAACACAATTAATTCATACAAAATAAGTAGAGTCCTTCTAAGAAGACAGTTCTCAAACAAAGATGGGTCTATGCCAAGTTGGAGACAGTTCCTAAAGTTCTATCTAATAAGTCCACTACACAAAATGTTCTTTGGGAAACACATAATTTCTTAACTGGAAAATATGATACAAGAGTCTACATTACCGTCTCTGAAATGATACTCGTTCCTTTCTTCTGCCTTGTCTGGGCATCAAGGCTTCTCAGTCTGCTGCTCGTCTAATCACCTTGGACAACTGTACAGCCAGATTCTCAGCGGGAAGGGTGATATGGCTCAGTAGCTTAGCCAGAACGGACGGCATCTGCTTGGTTCTTCTGTTGCACAATATTGCATAGCTATCCTAGTCCAAGGAAATAGCTAGCCCTATTCCATGCTGTGGCAGACGACTCATACCTTCCACGGCCAGCCTGGAACTTCTCCATAGGGGTGGACTGGTCCAACGTCCAAGAGGTCAGGAAATAGGAACTAAAAAGCCTCGAGTGGGAGTTGCATGACCTTTTTGTTTTCATGCTCTTCCCGGCATTTCTCGTATATCGCAATGCCCGCGAACGCGGTCATGTGGGTTTTCGTCACGGCGTCCAGCTCCTTCCACTACATCGCATGTGCGCTTGGTGGCATGTTTTCTTAGAAAGCATTCTAGTTTCTCTTTTTCATAATTTCTCCCTCGCTCCTGGCACACGTAACACTGGGCAGTCAAAAGGTGACCCTCAGACTCTTACTTACAGATTTTGATATCTTATGAAACATAAAAATGGGGTTCTTAAATTAATTCAATACATTAAATAATTTCTCTATCAGACCCTTATACATAACAGGTTAGGTCTTACAATTTTCTTTTATTGGTTATATAATTTCTTACTCCTATCTTAGTATTATATACATATATATACATTTCCAGTTTATGGCTAACACACCACATTCTCTGCCTATTTCCAAAGAGAGTTGTTCCTGAATAAAAAAATGGTAATTCTTTCTCTTGGTTTATTCAGGACACAACAGTTTGAAATTATTTACCATTGCTTTGAAATAATTTGAATGAAATAAGCAGTGACAGAGTGGTGGTAGAAAATATTCAGGATGAATGTAGTCAGGAGTACATATCAACTTTGAGCAGGGAGCCATCAAAAACCTGAGATGAGGAAAGGTATTCTTGAGCTGATAGTCTGTGTAGATCATTAGGGCACTATAAAAGTGGCATTCCTGACATGCTCTCTCTCTCTCCCTCCCCTCCCCTCCCCAGGCATTTCTGTCTTGAAATCTCCTTAACAAGGAGATCTCTTTGATTCTTTTATCACCAACTGTAATTTCAATATCACTGTTTTCCAAGGCTAAGTTTATTATATATTCCAAATATAGCTTAAAATAAGCATCGGTGAAAATAGGCAACTTTGATAGCAGTCTCTTTCCATTTTTTGAAAGGCTTGCTATAATTGCCATTGATTTCTATTAACATTTCTGAGGAACAGCAGAGTTTTAATAGGCATACTATTTTATTATCTATTCCATATTGGTTTAGTATTCTTCACAATGCCGCATGCCATCCCCCATCTGGCAGGCGGCATCGGTGAATAAGCTACTTCAAATAAATTTGTGCTCTCCAATTTACCGTTATTGCGAGTGTTTTTCCATCGGAATTAACCATCAAACGGAAACCCAACAGTGGTTACTGAACAGCTGAATACTTCAGTACAAACTGTAAGTACCCTTATAGTGTATTAATCCAACTATTCTTCCAATTCTTAATCAGCCACATGTAAGTGCACACGATGCCTACTGTACACAGCAAAGATGGCAGCATCAAAAGCCAATGGCAAAAGCACCACTTGTCTCGCCAGCTCAGTGCCTTTGACTGCCACTGATATATCTACTACGTGCCGCAGCTGCAAAACTGGTGTCACAGACAGCAAAATTGGCCGTAATTTCTGCCCAACACTATTCCCACCCCGATGACTCTACTGCATTATCACCCACAGAAAAAGCCAATCTTCTGGCCTCATACTTTGCTTCAAATGCATGCATAACTGACAATGGTTAATGTCCCCCAACCATTGCAGACACCCAACATACAATGCCTCCCATATCCTTTTGCCAAGATGAGATCAGAAAAATACTGTCCAAATTAGACACAAAAAAAATCTCTTGGTCCCGATGGCATTCCTCCAATTGTTCTGAAAGTTTGTGCTTTAGACCTGACCCCTATCCTATGTCACCTATATATATTCTCCTACTCCACTGGAAATTGTCCTATATCCAGCAAATCCCCAAGAAGGGTGACAAGTCACTGCCATCCAATTGCTGTCTTATCTCGCTTACCTCAGTCCTGTCGAAGGTAATGGAAAAAATCATCAATTCCCAACTCCTACACTATCTTGAAGACACTCGCCAAATAAATGAATGCCAGTATTGATGATTACGAACTTGCCAAGTTTTCTGTCTGGACGCATGCTCTGTGTGATGGTGGACGGCTCCCTATCCTCTCACCACTCAATTAATGCTGGGGTCCTACAAGGTTCTATCCTCTCACCAACCCTCTTCCTGTTATATATCAATGACCTACTTCAGTTGACCTCCAACCCAATACACAGTTTTGCAGATGACAGCACATTGCACTCCTCCCTTTCATTTGATAAACCTTACCCTACACATCTCACCTCAACCTACAGAACATCAACCACTGCAACCCCCAACTCTGATCTCCACGCCATTCTCCAATAGGGTTCAGATAACCTCATAAATTTCAATGCCAATAAAACCCAGTTCTGTACTATTTCCCATTAAAAAAAAAAATTCCCAATATCATTTTTAATGATAGTTAAATCTCCAGACAGTTTGAGATCTCTCTCCTTGGAATTACCCTCACATCAAATCTCTCCTGGCATAAACATATCTCAAGCATTGCATCCTCAGCCTCAAAAAAAACTAGGATTTCTCTTTCGCTCAAGACATTACTTCACCCCCGAATAGTTATTAACATTATACAAGTCACAAATCTGCCCAGCTATTGAATATTGCTCTCACATATGGGGTGGGGCCCCAAAAAGCTCTCTCAAAATGCTCGACTCAATACAGAGGAGAGCAATTAGACTTATCAATGATCCATCCCTTACCAATCCCCCCCCCCTCTTTCACACAGACGTATGGTCTCTGCAGTATGTATATTCTACAAATATTTCCATGGAAAATGCTCATTGGAAATATCATCAATAATTCCTCCACTCAGTACTAAACTCATTGGAACAGGTACAGCTGCTGCACAACATCCCTTCACAGCTCACCTAGAAACAAACAGAACAAGTTTCTTTTCTTATTCCTTCATCCCTGCAATTGCTGCACTGTGGAACAGTCTCCCACCTGCTGTGTTTTCCAATGAATACAATTTAAAGTCATTCAAATCAAATGTAAACATATTCCTCCTTTTCCAACCCACCACCCATACACAGTACTAATGTACTATAGGTTGACCAACCAACCTCCTGTGTATTGGGCTCAACATTAAAAAAAAAAATTTTTTTTTTTTTTAAATGCCATACTGAATTGCTGTTCTTCTGTATATCTATAAAATTGTGACATAGTATTTTATTATGTTCAATATATTTTTCTCCAGTTAGATGTATTATAAATAAGTGACCTGTAGAATTGTAGTTTTTATGGAATCTTGCTTGGCTCTTTGAAAGTATACTTTGTTTTCCTTTCAATCCTAGAGAATAAAATTTTTAGAAAGATTTTGCTTGGATGATTGATTAAACTGATAGTAAAAATGTACCAATTCTAGAACTGTTTCCATTTTTAGGAATAGGAAGCAGAAAAGAAGTGCACCCATCTTTAGGCCATGAATAATTGTTCTGCCCACTTTGACAAATTTTGAGCAGGATATCTATGATAAGTTCCTTCCTCCCCCATATGTTCTGAAGTTATTCCATCTATGCCTGTCACTTTTGCTATCTTCAAAGAATTAACTGCTGCTTCTTAAAATAAGGAAGTCTCCTTCCAATGTCATTTGTATTATGTTTAAGATTTTGATTATTATGATGTCTTCTGAGAAAAGGTTAGCCAAGTAATCATGCCAATGCTGCAAGATTTCATCTGTTCCAGTTAAAAGCCTGCCATTTTCATCCTCAAAAGACCAATTAGTATTCATTGTTGATCTGTGCTGTGTAACATCTAACATACTCTAGTTCCAAGTATCTTAGGTCATTTTTATAGGTTGACCATGGTTGAAGATTAAGCCTTTATTTTTATTATGTGTAATGGATGTCATGTCATTTCAGAGATGATTTTAAAATTGCAAATATAGCTATTAAATTCACTGTGGTATTTTTATCAGTTCCCAAGTCATCAAATATTTTTGCTTGTAGTATGAAAAGATATGCCTGATTATGAGCTTTATTTTTTCTCTGAATCTTTGATATGTTTTTTCATGAAACTTTCTTCCTAATACTTCGTTTGAATGTAACAGATGCCACATGCACAGAATAAAGATTTGGTCTTTTAAGAAGCAAATGAGGTTTTTGGGTGGTCTGCCAGGGAAATTTTTGTCATAAGTGTAAAAGCAACTTCAATACATGAGCTGTTTTATCAGTGATGTTTTTATGTAGGGTAACTGTATCTGTAAACTGGTAACTGTAACTGTAAACATGTAAGAAAACATCAAGCATAATGCTTGATGTTTTCTTACATGTTTGCCAAGACATTTGGTAGTTTTTTTTTTTTTGTAAAATGCTATTGATAGTTTTAAATTGTAATCATATCTTTAAAAACTTTTATGACATCCTGCTTCTGAATGGGGTTGATATAAAAAAAGTAGCACATAAATATCTGCCAGTGTTGAATTCTTTCTTGTATACTGAGAAAGCTAGTCTGTTTTGTTCAGTAACTTAGACTAGCATAGTTCAAGAAAAGAAGTTATGTTTCTTTATTTTCTGCTGTGAAATGTATTTTAGAGTTTAAGTTGTGAAAACTCTTGAGTGTTTCTTTGGATCTCTGCCAGATGAGGAAAATAATAATATATATAGTCATATTTTGGCTTTGTATGGTATTTTTTAATTTCCACCTTTTTGAAATATTACACCTACATGTTTTCTACATAACTTTAAAATTGCAAATATAGCTATTAAATTCACTTTGATATTTTTTTGTCATTTTCCAACTTGTCTATTTAAAAAGGGTTGAGGGTGTCTGGTGGAAATAGCTCTTGTAGTCACTATATGTTGTTTTCTTTGGGAATCTTGGTAAAAAGATTTATGTCTTAACCAACCAATATAATTGTCATATCCAAAATGGTGTCCTTTCATCATCACCATCATCATCAAATTCCTGCCATGTACCCTCAAGGAGTGTACAGGATATGATAGTACTACATGAAAAAATTACCTCATTACTAACTTCCTATCTACAATTTTCCTCCAAATCAGTCTGTTACTTGTCAAGACTCCAACATTATCAGATCTTATATTTCTATTGTCTAGGTCTTCCTTTGGGTCGTTTTGCTGCCAACCTGGCAGAGAACACTTGTTTTGCTAATCTTTCCTCTCCCGTTCTATTTAAGTGACCATACCACCTGAGATTAGCTCTGCTAATGCATTCCTGGATGCTGACAATGTCAAGTTCTTTCCTAATATCCTTGTTTTTAATATGATATTGCCATTGATGCCATCTGTTCGCGCCTATAATCTTTCTCAGGATTCTCATATCTGTGGTCTCTAGTGTTTGGTCAAGTGTTTTACTTCTGACCCAGCTCTCAGATCCATAAGTTAAAACTGGTTTGAACACTGTCTTGTATATAGCTAATTTAGTGTTCCAACTAATTTCTCTCTTATTCCATAAATTTATTCAATTGACTTCCCACCATACCAGCTTTGCTGATTCTGTTGTCCATTTCTATATTTAATTTACCATCTTCAGTAAAAATCGTGCCTAAGTAGCTGGAATGTTTTACTTGTTCCACAGGTTCTCCATTCACAACACAGTTGACATTTTCAATGATTCTGCCTATTTTCATTGTCTTTGTCTTTTTATTGCTGACCTTCATACCATATCTATTACAACAGCTATTCAATTTAGCCAGAGAATCTTGCAGACTTGTAGCGGATTTATTTAGAAGTATAACATCATCCACATAAACCAAAGAGCTGACATTAACATCTCCAATTTTGATATCATGTTTAATACACTTTCCTTCATAATGTGATCCATATAGATAATGAATAAAAGAGGGGATAATGTACATCCTTGTCTGACACCAGATTTAACATTAAACCATCTTCCTGTACTTCCTTCAATTCTGACTGCTGACTTACAAATAAAGACTAAGTATTGCTTGATATAATGCCCCATCGATACCATATAACTGTAGCGTATTGAATAGCTTCTCTCTTGGCATCTTGTCCCATGCTTTTTCCAAATCGACAAAACTTAAATAC
The DNA here is from genome assembly GCF_054136105.1 of Typopeltis vanoorti. NCBI lineage: Eukaryota > Metazoa > Arthropoda > Arachnida > Uropygi > Thelyphonidae > Typopeltis > Typopeltis vanoorti. The sequence goes on from NC_143558.1 coordinate 9,760,347, forward strand.
AGATCTCTGTTATATTCCCATGCTTTCTCGACTATTTGTCGTAAAGTGAAGATCTTATCCTGACAGCCTCTATTTGGCAGGAATCCAGCTTGTTCTTCACCAAGCTTTTCTTCCACAATTCTTCTCAACCGTTTCTCAAGTATACTGGTATAAATCTTGCCAGGAACACTCAGTAGGGAATACGTCTGTAATTCGTTCAGTTTTATTTCCCTTTTTATATATGGGTACTATGAGAGCTCTACTCCAATCATCGGGAATTCGTCCCTCTGTCTAGGCTTTCTGAACTATGCAGTGCAGCCACTGTAAGACTTTTATGCCACCATACTTCAGCATTTCTGGTAGAATATCATCTACTCCTGCTGCCTTTCCACATTTTAAGCTTTTGATGGCTTTTTGTACTTCAAATATAGATATGTATTCCTGACTGCATGTCTGGTCAGTGTTTTTTTTTACCACTGTGCTGTATTCACTGCTTGTTTCATTTATCAGTTTTTCAAAGTAATTACTCCATACCTCAAGAATATATTTTTCTTCCGTTTTCATGTCACCTTTATCATCTCTAACTCCTTTTACGGCACTCTTTCCTCCATTCCTAAGCTTCTTCAGCAACCTCCAGAATATTTTGCCACCTTCTTGATATTTTTTTTCTGTATTCTTGCCAAAGTCCTCTCATGACTTTTGTTTAGCTAGTTTTACACAGTGTTTAGCATTCTTGCATTTGTCTCTAAGAGCACAAGCTGACTTATTTACAGGAACTTTTGATATGCTTACTTATTTTCCTTCACTGCCTCTTTAACTTCCTGTGTCCGCCAGGGAGTTCTGATTTTTTTATCCTTGCAGGCAACCTCACCACATGCCTCTCTGTCAGAATCAATCAATGGTTTCTTCAGAATTTGCCACTGAATCTCCAAGGTTTGATTCCTGTTCTCAAACTCTTTCATTTTTTCTTCAATAATCTTTGTGTATTTTAGTCTACAGTTCACATCTGAAAGCTGCTCAACTTTTATTCACTTTAAAACTTTCTTACATGTTATTCTTTTGAATATGAAATTAAATTTTATCCTGCTCAAGACTAAATAGTGATCACTTCCAATTTCAAATCCTCTGTACAAGTAGTCTCTCTCTAGCAATGTCTTGAACTGAGAAGCTCCTTTCTGGAAGCGGGAAACTCCTCTCTCAAGCTACGTAGATCCGAGCAGTCTCTCTGATGGCGACTCTGGACTGGGCAGCCTCCTCTCTGACAACAATTCTGGAACAGAGATCCCTTATGCTTGCTTCAGTCTCTTTTTATTAGGCCTCCTCTGAGACCTTGCATGAAGTTTGGCAACCCAAAAGAATCAGTATGAGTCTTTCATCTTAAGTTTCAAGTTTGGCATCCTTTTGTTCTCCTCTGCTTTGTTTTGATTGTAAGTTGCTGGCCATCAGAAAGTTGTTTGAACTCTTTCTGACTGACTTCGGAGATGTTTACACTTAGAGCCTGCAAGCCTTTCTCATACATACAAGTTTCAATAACAATCTTTCTGTTGCTGTCATGTACAGCTTTGGCGACAAAAACATTGCCTTTGTTTTTAACACTCTAACATATTCTTATTAAAGCAGTATATACAGTTTGCTTCAAAAGAGTTATTTACAAAAACATCTAATACAAACTATACCGAGACAAACAAAGTTTATTTTTTTACAATATTCACATGGGACTTAACTTAAGTAAAAAAATTGATGTAATGTGCTTAGGAATATTTAATATTTAAGCTACAATCGAGTTTTTACACTTCGCTTATAATTCTATTCACTCAGCTCGCTGTTTGACTTCCACTGACCCAAATTAATTCATTTACCCGGACTTATAAGAAAATTACTGATTTGACAATTTTAATGAAAAATAAATAAACAATAGCAATACACTTAAAGCAAATTAAAAATAATACAAAATAAAATATTATGTTTTCAGTTTTAATTAAATTTGTAAGTAAGGAAGAATACACAAGAGATCGACGGGTTGAACACCCCTGATGTAGGAGGATGTTTTTCCAACATAAAGGTTAGAAGCATCATTAAGTACTTAACTAGGTTATGTATAGGACAGTTTATAGCATCTACAGTCAGTCTTATTGGGAAATATCTTTATAAGTTTTAGGTACTCTATAGATCTGTTTGGCAATTTGATCTTTAATTTCTTTAGGTCAGCTCATAGGGTCCTTGATGAAATCATTTTGTGAGGCTATCATCTTGTTTCTGTAACTTTGGAATAAAGAATTAAGATCATGATGCCTTTGTCTTCTTTCAATATTAAAATATTATTATTACAAAAAGCCTTGAATTATGCTTGAATTCAAGCTTGGTGAATTTGAATTAAAATTGCTGCCAGTCTTTTGTTATGATGTCTAACTTAGGTATGTTATTTGGCACTATAGCAAAATTGAAGACTTTAGATAAAATATTCCATTCAACCTGGGTCAGGGTATATGATGACAAGTTGACAGCTTTGTCAGTAGCTTTCTCACATTGCTTATATTTGAAAATGAATAAATGGAAAGTATTTTTCTCAGTGACGCATGCTTTCTGAAACAACAGTTTTAACATTCAAGATTGAGTCATGACTTTTTTTCTTGCATGTGTTTTAAAAGTATATATTGGGATCAAGATAATTCATAATCATTGATTAGGATAGTTAGGAATCATCTTGATTTCAATCTGCTTGCATATAAGAAATTGTACTGTTTGGAGAAAACACTTATTTGTACACTTCTCTATTTCAATTAGGACACACAGGATGTATTCGAGCAATCCATGCTTTAGACAATGAAAACTCATTTTTGACTGGCAGCAAGGACAAAACTGTCAAACTCTGGTCTCTTCGGAGTTGTGGGAATGGTTCTAGCCTAACTCCACCACAATGGACATATAATCAGCATCGTAAAACTGTATTTTCTGTTGCATTTCTGGATTCATTAAGATTGGTTGGATCATGTGATAGTACTGTACATGTAAGTATAACACTTTGCATCTGTAAATTTCAATTATTTCATGTATATATATTTTTTTTTTCTTCAAAACTTTTGTGACTACTGTTTAATTGGATTTAATAATGCAAAAGTTAACCCTTGAAAATGGCAGTATTCAACAAATTAAATTCAGATTTTTTATGATTGGCCTTTGTAGGTGGCCTGGGATGTGAAGTGAGACCTCTGACGATTATTGTTTCCCAAATTTTGGGAAGATTTATGCATCCGTGTTTATTTCAATTTGGTTGATTTCTGAATGCTGCTTCAGATTTTAAAAACGGATCCTTTTTAAATTTATTATGGTGGAGAATGGTGGTTTTCTTCCAGGAGGTTCTGGAACAAAACCACATTGGGTTTTATCTAATACATGGTCTGCAAGGCCAGATTGACCATAGTCATGATCTAGGTGGTGCCCTCTATGAAGGTGGCCTAGGATCAACTAACGACTACAGTCAATCTGGCCTTGCAGACCATGTATTGGATACCATCCACAGCATCTCCTGGAAGAAAACAACTATGTTCCACCATAGTAAATTTAAAAAGGATAGACTGTTTTTAGAATCTGCAGTGGCACTCAGAAATCAACCAAATTTAAATAAATACAGATGCATAAAACTTCCCGAAATTTGGGAAACAATAATTTTCAGAGGTCCCACTTTGCATCCTAGTCCATCTACTAATGCGCATAGAGGGTGCATCACCTAGATAGAACTTCAGGTGCCATATGTTTCATTTAGTATTGTCGTCTTTGTGTGTGTATGTTACGAGTTATTTGCAATCCCTGAAGATGTCTCAGTGACTGAGATGAAATATTGGAACCATTAAAATGAGTTTTTAATCCTTTCCTGGTGCTGTAAATATTTTCTGATAGATAACGCACACCCCAACATTTTCATCACTCTCTTTGATGTATAGATAATGCACATGTGCCAACTAGCGGTAGAGTTAGGAAGTACAGACAGAGGATGGAGGAATTCTTTAAAAGCATGTGCATTGCTAGTAGCAGTGGTAGATTTTTTTTAATTCCAAATTTTAAAATTTTCACAGATAACGCACACCCCAACATTTTCATCACTCTCTTTGATGTGTAGATAACGCACATGTGCGAACTAGCGGTAGAGTTAAGAAGTACAGACAGAGGATGGAGGAATTCTTTAAAAGCATGTGCATTGCTAGTAGCAGTGGTAGATTTTTTTTAATTCCAAATTTTAAAATTTTCACATTATTGGGGAGCACTGTGACAGATGAAAAGAACGTCATATAAAAATATAGTTATGTGGATTGTAGAAAGTTGGGCTGCTGTAAGAGAAAACTGGTTTCATTAAAGCACGGGAATGCAGTGATGTCCGGTGACAATGATTATGAAGCTGAAGAAATACCATTAAATTGCATTAAAAATGAAATTTTTAGCGCAATTGATTCTTTCAACATTGAGTCTGATGAAGAATTTTTTTGGATTTGAATAGTGTAATGTTCAATAAATATTAAGTAATACTTCTACCTTAGTTTTGTTATTACATTTGATGGGAGGAATCTTTATCTGGACAGTTTCAATCGAAGGTGAGTTAGCCGATCTCATACGGAGGTAGTAGGGTTTTTTATCCCGCATACAGACAAATCGGCCCTTCAGAACGCATGCAATTTACAGACAAAAAATTACTAGTTGTGGTAGTGGTGGAGGTGGGCGGTAGATGGCGTCGATGGAGATGATTCGTAGTAGAGGTTCGGTGTAGTGGTTGAGACAGTTGTAGGTGTCCTCCCGCGATGAGTCTTCGGACTCCTTGGAGGTGTCACGAATAATAATAATAATAATAATAATTTACCTCTCATACCTTTCAAATGTATACCACGCATGTTCATTTTTAACGAATTTAGGCATTTTTGTATAAATAATTTTGAGGCCATTTGGTGTGAGATTGTGGTTAGCAGAACTAAATATACAATTGGGTGCTGCTATAGACCAGGTGATGGAAAAGATGGTGGTGACAGTATGCACAAGCAAATAGAAGAAATGAGTGGAAGGAGGGTGATTATTATGGGAGATTTCAATTATGGTCGCATTGATTGGAGTGAGGAGAGGACACACGGGAGGAAGGAATTGGATTTTATGCGGTTATTAAGGGATAACTATCTGCGACAGCATGTAATGGAAAATACTAGGGGTCAGAGAGTGCTTGACCTAGTAATTACATCTGAGGATTTGGCTGTAACAAATATGACCACATTGCCACGAATCGGTGAGAGTGATAATAGGGTCTTGACTTGGGAGGTGGCTAAAGGTGTAGAATTTTCAATTAAGACAGGGTACATGTGGAATTATCGGGCTGGAAAGTATGACAAGCTTAGGAGTTTGATTGGCTCAGTGCCATGGCATGTACAACTGCAAGGACTAGAAGTTGATAGTGCATGGGAGGTAGTTAAGAAGTGCTTGCATGAAGCAATGGCTGACTGTATACCTAGAGTCCGAATAATAAATCAAGTAGGGGTTAAATGGATGAATAACATCATTAAGCTTGAGCTGCAAAAAAAGAAACAACTATGGAGGGAATTTAAGGAGAAAGGTGACCAGCAGGCACATGAACGGTATGAAGCGCAAGCCAGAAGGGTGACGAGTGTGGTAAGAAAAGCAAAAAAGGATTACGAAAGAACATTGGCCATGCAGGCTAAAGAGAATCCTAAACAGTTTTATAAATATATGTAGCAAGTAAAAGGAAAAATGTACATGGCAGAATGATTTTAAAGAATGCCGATGGTAGGGAGGTAACTGAATCAGTTGAGATAGCTGAGTTACTGAGTGAGCACTTTGCAAGAATATATCATCCAGGTGGTGACATTGCAGAAACGAATAAACCAGTAGATTATACGGGAATTGTGGTGAATGAAGTGGAGGTGAGTAGTCTATTGCATAACCTCAATGTCGATACATCTGTGGGATTGGATGGAATACCAGCTTGTGTAGTACGAGAAGCAGCTAAAGAATTGTCAGTACCCTTGACCATTTTGTTTAATTTGAGTCTCGGATCTGGGTTAGTCCCGAGCGGGTAGAAGGAGGGGAAAATAGTTCCACTGCATAAAGGTGGTTCCAAGACTGCTGTTGTAAATTACCGACCGATTAGCATATCAGGAATCATTGTCAAGGTCTTAGAGAAATTAGTCAAGAAAAGAATACAGGATTAGATAGATGAAAATGGGATATTGTATGGGGGACAACATGGTTTTGTGAAGGGTAGATCATGCCTCAGTAACTTGCTCACATTTTATAACACAGTGATGGCTGAACTGGATAGGGGTAATGGGTTTACAGTGATACTACTGGACCTTGCCAAGGCCTTTGACAGGATACCACATGGAACCCTAATCAGTAAACTGGAGCAGATGTGGATAGATATAGGGTTGGTAAGATGGATAGGAGGGTGGTTGAAGGAGAGATACCAGAGAGTGGTTTATTCAGGAGTGGAGTCAAAAAGATGGCTTGTGACTAGTGGAGTGCCGCAGGGCTCTGTTCTTGGACCACTGCTTTTCAATTTGTTCATCAATGATATTGGAAAGGATTTGAGAGGAAGTGTTCACTTGTTTGCTGATGATGCAAAGTTGGGTAGAGCAATTGTGAGTGCACAGGATGTCAAAATTTTACAGGATGATTTGGATAGTTTGGAGGACTGGGCTAGGAAAAATCGATGTCAGTTTAATGTGGCAAAGTGTAAGGTTATGCACTTCGGGGTGAAAAGAACAGCAGCAGTATATTGCATTGGTGGAACCGTACTCCAGGAGATTGATGAGGCCAGGGATTTGGGAGTGCTGGTGGATAGGGAGTTGAAGTTTAGGGGGCACATTGCAAAAGTGACTAAAACAGCTCACCAAATCACTTGGCTTATGAAAAATACTTTAACATGCAGAGACAAACAAGTTGTTGTTCCTCTGTATCGAGCCTTGATAAGACCCCATCTGGACTTCTGTGCCCAGTTATGGGCACCAGGGTTTCTTCGTGATGGGGAGGAAGTGGAGAGGGTCCAGAGACGAGTGACCAAGATGATAGCAGGTCTGTGGAATGAACCTTATGAGAATAGGTTGAGGATTTGTGGGTTGCAGAAATTGGACGATAGGCGAAGGAGGGGTGATATGATTGAGACATTCAAATTACTGAAGGGTTTTTATAAGATTGATCCAGAAGATATTTTTGAAAATATGACTGGTGGTGGGAGGACTAGGGGCCATGCATGGAAGCTGGGCAAGAGCGTGGTTGACAAGGGTGTTAGAGCTAGGTTTTTTACTTGGAGAGTGGTGAATGAGTGGAATAAGCTTCCAGAGTCTGTTGTGGGTGCTACGACTGTGAATGAGTTCAAGGCAAGATATGATAGATACTGTGTGAATGCTGAATAGTTTCCAGACATGATGTTAAGGCCTCCCTCGATGAGTCTGTTGACTCCTTGGAGTTTCCCAGAACAACAACAACAATAATAATAATAATAATGCGCACGTTATCTATCGAAAAATATGGTATATGCCAATATGAAGGTATATGATGAAACACAGATACAATCGAACTTTGAACTATCAGTCTTGGAGAGAAGTAAACAGGAATGACTCTGTCTGCTACTCTACTTAATAACTATTTAATAAATGAAATAATAATTTATTTAAATAAATCATTTTTAAATTTTCCTTAGGAATCCTCTAAGGAAAATTTAAACACTTATTGCTGACCAGGTGATAATTACAGTTTATGAAGACAATGTTCAGAAAGCTATTCTAAGCATAAAGGAAATAGTTGTAGATTTTGCAATGATTAATTCATTAGAAAAATCAAATCAATGGCTTTTAAAGGTCAAGATCCAACTAGAAGTAAAATAGTAATAAATAAGGAAATTCCAGAACAAGTTAATTCCTTTACATTTACAGTGCATTATTTTATATGAAGATAAGATAAAATATGAAAATTACAGAATTCCTAAAAATAATAAATAGAATAAATTCTTTGCTTAAAACTAACCTGGTACAAAAACACTCAACTAAAAATCCATAATATACTTGTTTTACAAATGCTGCTATATGGAAATAATATTTGCAAGAAAACAAAAAAGATTAATGACAGCTGATATGAAATTTATGTGGAAAAGATACCCTATTTAATCATAAAAGAAATGCAGTATATTTGAAAGAATTAAATCAAAAACTAATAATAGAGAAAATGTAAGCAAATGAAATGACTACACAAACAAGTTCTTCATTATAAATCATCAGAAAAAAAGACCAATTACCCACTGAAGAGACTTGCTGATGGCTTCTGAGCCAGAATGAGCCATAATAGCTTAAATCCTTGAAGCACATGATTGATGATGATAAAATAAGAAGCAAACCTACTGTGATGCATTTGTAATATTTATCCAGTTTTAAGGAAGAAATTTTTTCCTTAAAAATGTCCCAGAACTGATGCATGTGTTTAAGTAGAAAAGAACTCAAAGCTGCTTTTGTGATGCAAAGGATTGGTAATAATGTAAGGAAAACATGTGACTACCATTCTCCAAAGTGTCATGCTTGAAATATTAAATTTCTCTTTGTGGGTGCTTGTAATGGTTCACATATAACACACATGCATATTGTATTCAAGCAGTTTCTTTATCTGTTATACAATGTTGTAACAGAGTGAAACCCTTTATTTTTCTTATTTATTATACTTTTGATATTGTGACGATTCTTTGCAAGAGTGTATTCTAAAAGTGTTTATTTCCTACCTTTAAATAGATTTGGGATCCATTTATGGGCTCCTGTATTAAACAATTAGACTCATCTAAAAGTAGTCCAGTAACTGTGCTTACAGCTATGCCTGCACCTAGCACAACATTTATAGTTGCTACTAGTAGTTCAACTGTAAGGTATGTGATGTTTATATTTTATAACAGAATTTTTTTTTTTTTTTTTTTTACTAAGTGGTTAACTTAGCTTTTAATGAATATTAAACATACCTTTGCAAATTTTTGTACTATATCAATACCAAACATTTTGTATTTATCCCCACACGCGACACTGATGTGTTATAGATTCTTATATCTCTTGTGTGAGTTAATAAAAAATGCAGTTATGAATTATGTCTGTTAGGAGATGTATTGGAATGAAAGTATATCTTATTAAAGTACAGTATCAAATATGTAATGCATATAATTTATTATTTTTTTATGAAAAGTTTTTCTGTATTCTCAATCCTCTATAGCTCAGTTAGTTTTGATTATATCCTTTAGTTGGAAAGACCTGGATTCAGATTTCAAAGTGAGTTAGCTGGCCTCATAGCCTTCATTGCTATACCTGCCACAAAATTATATTCTTGTTTAATCCTAATGTAAACAAAGTTTGTGTGTGAAGTATCTTCATGACTAAGTTACATGTATATAGATTCCGATGACTTCATATCATTAATTGCCTTAGCATAATGCTGTGCATTAAGGGAGGTTAGGTGTAATTCATAACAACACGATCTATAATCTCAAGCATAGAAAGGTTAGATGAACTTATAGTGCTGTATATGTCTAACCAACATTTCCATTGAAGATGGAGAACAAAGAACATCATTGTGTTGGAATAATTTTCAGTGGTAATTTTCAAAAAAAAAATATATATATATATATATATAGTTTCTCCAAAGAATGAAGTTAAAAAACTTAGCTAATATAGAGTTTGGTAGTGAATGAACAGTGAAATATGCTCCAGTAGAATTTTATATAGTAATTTCTAAATACAAAAGGTTAGTCAGCATATAGTGTACTTAATATTACAGATGTGTGAAATGCTAGAAGAGGGGGAGGGGATTAATCACATTAGAATATTTATCAGTTTAAAGATAGAAAAATTAAGACTGTCCTAGGATTCAAGAAATGGAAGCTGTTTGGATGGGGGAAGATTTTGGGAAAGTAAATTGGCACTGTCCCTAACAAATTTAGAGGAAAAAAAAACATAGACATCCCTTGAGAGGGATGTTTATAGAATACTATGATAGTACTACATGAAGGGTTTATGTTATTACTAACTTCCTATCTACCATTTTCCTCTAAAGTGGTCTGTTAACTGTCAGGACTGGACTAAGACTGGCTAACTTGGCTATGGCTGAGGAAAATCCTTAAGCTCCTCACATCGGCAGTGGGAATCAAACCCAGGACACTCCTTCCCCAGGCATATGGTTGTGAAGTGCATAACCACTAGGCTAAGCATGCAGACATAGAAGCTAATGATTTCTCATCAATCCTGACATGCTAAAGCAATTGATGGGAAGTCATTAGCCTCTATATACAATAGCTCAGTCATGAAGTTGCTTCATGCACAAACTTTGTTTGCTTACACTTGGATAAAGGGTGAAACCAAGAATATAATTTCTTGGCATCTTTAATTTATAGTATAAACAAGTGAAAAAGCTTTCAACATCTATCTCTAATCCAGAGTATTTTAGTAATAAGGTCAGACACCTTTTTAATATTGGTATATGGAAATATGACTTATGCATTACTTCAACTTTGGTATCACTTCTGTGTCTAGTGACCACTGATGAGACCTCCAAATGCTTTATAATATTGTATTGTTTAGATTTTATTGTTCAGTCAAATTTTTGTATTTAGAAAGAAGCATTCTAGGAGATATCAAATTTATGACTAGATGGTGTAGACCAGTGCAAATCAAATACAAATATTACATTTTTAGCATTTTATATACATATTTGACGTGGCACACTTAGTCTTAAAACATTTTAAATTTGTTTTCATTATTTCGTGATCCCTACAACAAAACTAGCGGCTCCCAAGGGGGCCGCGGCCCACAGTTTGGGAAGCGCTGGTGTAGACCACCCACACTATGCAATATTCACCAGGAGGAGATAAAATTCTGTCTATTCTTGCTATAAGAGGTTTTTTAAATAGTTGCATCCTCTTAATTCACTGTGGTCTTATAACCGATTGCAGGGATGACTGAAGAGCAATCCCAGGCAGAGAAAGCCAACTCAAGCCAGTTAACCCAAATGGGGCTAACCACCTGGAAATCGGTCATCTTTGTGCTTTAGTTTCAATTGGCCTTTTAGTTATTCATCTGAATGAGATTGGTGAAAAAGGAAACTGATAGTCTTTGGCTATATGATGATATAAAAGAGCTGATGCCTTTTCTCTATCTCTCATGCTAACTGTATTTTCTTTCTCCTAATACTCTCATGCACTCCCTATACTGACTACTCTAGGCCTATGATGAGTAGCCCTTTACTTTTTCACCTCAATAAAGTCAAAACTGGTCTAGATAGTGACCCTTCCCATAATGCATAGCATTGTACATGTCCGTAAGGATATGTGCATTGCATTATGATATACTAAGACAATTGATATGAACTCATTAGTCTCTGCATACAAGTAGCCCAGTCGTGAAGTTACTTTACATGCAAACTTTGTTTGCTTATACTTGGATAAAGAATGAAACAAAAAAAGATAATTTCTTGGCATTTTTAATTTATTTAGTTGAAAGTTTTGCAAGAAATAAATATTTACATAGGAGATTCTGATAAATATTTTCATTAGGCTCTTTTCTTCTGTACTTATGAAAAATGCAATGTTCAGACATGAAATTCCATGATGTTGAGAAGAGGTCTTTTGCCCTCTTAGGGTTTCCATCTGGTTTCTGACAATAACTTGTAGTTCAGAACAGCTGTGCTGTCAATCCGGTGAAATCTTAGTGAAAATTATGGTTAAGCATGCCTGGTTGTCTAAGTAATTATTATATCCGCTCTTCAACCAACAGGCTGCAGGGTTGAATCCTGACATGGCTGTTTGTGATTATCTTCAGGTGCGAGATGAAGTTTGCTGCCACAGTGATGTGAGAACCTTATTGTCCCACAAATAAGTGGGATGATGTGAGAACATTGTCCCACTTATTTGAACTTGAAGAGTGGCTTGAAAATGTTCTATGTTTGGTATCTAGAGCAGGGTGCTCAGATTATGTGTAAGTATTAAATAAAAAATAATTTTTAAAAAGCCTACTCAGCACTTTGGAAATTTGCATCCATAGTGCTATGCTCCTCAATGAAAGACCATTCTAAATTCGATTCTAAGCAACAACTAGAGAAACATTTTCTAAGCTTTTCTTTGACTGTTTCCTGAATTAGTCAATTTCTGGCATGATCAGGTCTGTTCTCCTCCAGGAACTCAGATTTTTCATCTTGTGTACTCAAGAAAAATTGATCATAGAACCCAAAGTGTTTCAGAGAATAATATATTGCATCATAGTTAGAGACCACAAAATGGCACAGATGTCTGCCATATTCTCTTTACTGGATGCTGCCTAATATATGATCGATAGTTTGGGTTAGCTATCAGTGATTGGAGATTGAGTGCCCCTCAGTCTTCAAAAGTTACACAGGGCTAAAACAGCCTAGCCTGCTCTCTTTGGAGGAATAGAAGCTATTAACAAATTTTTTTTAGCAGAATAATAAAAATCCTTAGTCTACACACATTATTAATTTGCTACTATATATAGGTTTTGCAACCTTTCATCAGTGGAAGTCACATAAGTTCTAATAAAATATGAATATAAATACTTCCAGGGAAGAGTTTGATGTCTAAGTAGCATAATACTCAGGCAACTAATGCTGAAGATGATATTCTTATTAACCTGTCACTTTCAGAACTTTGCTTCAAAAGTGAACATTACCTTACTACATACTTATTAATAGATAGTTTTATTATATGTTTAGATTCTTTGAACATTGTTATTATATGTTTAGGTTTCTCGATGCACGGACATGCCGATATATGCACGAATACAAAGTAAGCATAGGTCATGCTGGATTGATCAGATGTCTTTCAGTTAGTCCTAATGGAAACTGGCTAGCTGTAGGCCATTCTACAGGAATTATATCTGTTTTAGATGTTAGAACAGGACTAATGTTTGGTTCTTGGATGGGTCATGAAGGAGAAATTTTGCAGGTACATTTTTTCTCTTTAAAGCTTAAATTCTGAAATGATTTTTTTTTAAGGATATAAAAGAATGTATAAATATTTATTCACTTTTTTATTAATATTTTTAATCAGTGTTTGGAAATTTTAATCTCAATAGATTTTAAACTTGTGATATCAATCCATGTTTGTAAGTGGAGATTCTGTTATTCTAACTTAATGTCGTCGTCATTCTAGGGGACAGATCCTGTCAATATGGCGAGTTATTTCTTCTGGGTCTGTTTTTCTCTCTCTCTCCATCCTCATCTTTTCTCTTCATTTTCTTATTTCTTTCAGTTAATCAGTTTATCCTCAAATAACATATCTGGGTCATCCTCTTTTTAACTCTAACTTCCATCTAATATGTTTATAATTCATTTGTTATATCTTCATTTCATTTTCCTATTATTGTCTTCTCCAAGACCAAGATTACATTTCTTCGGTTCTCTCTCTCTCTCCATTTCATTCATGGTAATACTGTCTGACAGTAGGTTTTCAGATACTTCGTTTCCATTTTTTTTTTATTTTTTGCTTTCATAATCATACAAGAATATACATAAATATTAGAGTAATTATTTGGACAATAGATCAAGTGTTAACTAATAAATATTTATTAAACCTACTAGTTTCACCAAACTTTAGCTGTTGGCATCTTCAGGGTACAAGCACTTAGGTTAAAAAACATTACACAAATATGAATAACTGTAAAATTCTAACGATTATAGTTACAAACTATAATCGTTAGAATTTTACAGTTTGGTGAAATAACATTAAATATGAGTGATACACATATCGTGTTTACATGATTAACTAGTTGTTGCTAAGAAACGTTCTGTAGTTTGCATTGAAGTTCATTTCCTGTGTGTTAGAGATGTAATTAGGGTTTTCCCATATCTCTGGGAGTATTAAACCCTGGTTCCTGTTAAGGTTATCAACAGAGCGAGCGACTGTAGCTGCTTCTTTAAACATTCGGGAGTGGTAGTCTTCTTCTATGTAAGGGGAACAGCTTGAGTGGGATATGTCACATGCCAAAGTGGACTGCCCATTGCCACGCCAGTTAATTGTAACTGGCTTGGCAATGGACAGTCCACTTTCACCTTCTTGTGCTGACCTATTTATGGAACACCTCGAAAATAAAATTCTATCTCAAATAATTCCCAAACCAACAATTTGGTGGAGATATGTGGATGACATCTTCATTGTATGGAACCACAACAAGGATGACCTACTTGACTTCCTCAATAAGATCAACTCCTTTCATCATTCTATTAAATTCACTCTAGATCTTGAAAGAGACAAACAACTTCCGTTCTTAGACATCTTAATTAAGAAGTAAATTAATGACCATATAAACCTATCAGGTTTACAGGAAACCTACGAATGCAGGTCACCATCTACATTTCAGCTCCTCTCACCATATTTCTCACAAACTCAGCGTAGTACATCTTAAAGAAAAGAGCTGTCCGCATCATAACAGATAACAAGGACCTTCAAGACGAGTTAACATTAATATCTAATATTGGTACTTGAACGGCTACCCACGAAGACTCATCAACAAAATCCTTTTCTCTGAACCACCACAAAGAGAGTGAGAGGATACTCAATATATCAAAACTATCGCAATTCTGTATGTGAGAGGCATCTCCAAAAATCTCGCTAGTCTTCTCAAACCATACAAAATAAGAGTGACATTCAAACCTATAGAAACAACTTGTAAACTACTAAGATCTCCAAAAGATAACCATTCTTTCTATAAATATGCTGGAGTTTACAATATTCCATGCTCATGTGGTTCAAGTCACATCAGGCAGAAATCAAGAAGCCTTGAAATTAGACAGAAGGGAGCACATTGATTACATCAAAAACAACAGACAGGACATATCAGGCCTGTCATCTCATTTTTTTATAACTAGCCATGTCATTGAGTGGGATAAAAGCTGTTCCCCTTACATAGAAGAAGACTACCACTCCCGAATGTTTAAAGAAGCAGCTACAGTCGCTCACTCTGTTGATAACCTTAACAGGAACCAGGGTTTAATACTCCCAGAGATATGGAAAACCCTAATTAGATCTCTTAACACACAAGAAATGAACTTCAATGCAAACTACAGAACGTTCAATGCTATTTCAGTTTGTAACTATATTCGCTAGAATTTTACAGTTATTCACATTTGTGTAATTTTTTTAACCTAAGTGCTTGTACCCTGAAGATGCCAACAGCTAAAGTTTGGTGAAACTAGTAGATTTAATAAATATTTATTAGTTAACACTTGATGTATTGTCCAAATAATTACTCTAGTTAGATGATCATGAAAATAAACATTCGTTATACATAAATATTATAATGTATATATATATATATATATATATATATATATTCTTATATGGCTTAAGAAGAAGATTTAAGAATCTTCTTAAACCTTTACTTATGTTTCTAATAAATGAATTAATTTTTTCATTAAGAATTCTTTTGCCATAGTGATTATTTTTGTATTTCTTTTATATTAATCCCACATAAGAGAGTCACAAAACTGATAGCACATCAGTGCCATGTGTAATCAAGAAAAAAAAAAGTGAACGTGTTTATATGATTTTTGAAGGACATCTTCAAAGATCATCTTCATCTTCTGGAGGTTGTAGTTGTCAGGGATAACTGTGGGGAAAACTGTTCCAAAGTAGAGGTAGAAGGAATGAAATAAGAGGATGAGAAATTGGTTTGGAGCTGGAGAGTGAATTCGGATTGACCAGCAGCTACTCACATGCTTCTGTGCTTAAGGAAAAGTAGTGGAATGGTGTCAGCAAACTTTGGTGAAACAGTGCCCATGAAAATATCTAGAAAAGATATAAGGCAGAAACATTACAAAATGTGTCCAGAAAGTTCAGAATTTACCACCAAATAAGTCATGTGGTAGAATAGTGACTCATTAGCTAGCTTTGGATCATTTTACTTTCATTGCATGAACATTTGTTGTCTCTACAAATAATTTATAATGAATACGCTGAGATAAAAAATAAATAAATAAAATCACATCCAATTGCAATGTTCATGGTGTGATACAGTTTTTGTTGGCAGAAAACAGTAGTGCTATAGAAATTCACCAACAATTGTGTAAGGTTTACAGGCCTAACATAATGAGTGGCAGTTAGGTTAGGCATTGGTGTCATTTATTTAAAGAAGGCGTAGCAATTCTTTTTACCAAATTATCTTCAGCGGCTGGACAAGTGTGGTGAAAGACAAGTTGATGCAAAGAGTGAATGCAAAAATTTGTGAGAAATCATTTCACAATTACTGAACTTTCTTTTGAATTCCCAGAAGTTTCATGCTGAGATATTCATGAAATTATGAAAAGCTGGAATATAAGAAGTTGTGTGCCAGATTGGTCCCAAAAATGCTGACTAATGTGCATAAAAAAAAAATTTTGAGAGTGTTACAAAAATGAAGATGAACTTTTTTCTTATATCATGACTGGTGATGAAGCGTGGATTTCGGACATAAATGTAGAGTTAAAATAACAAGTACAGTGGCACCATTTATCATCTTTGAAAGCCAAAAAATTCTCAAACAGGCACCGTTGTCAAAAAAATGATGGCCACTGTCTTCTGGACCCGAAAGGGATCTTCTCGTTGATTTTCTTCAGCTAGGCTCCACAATTAATGCTGATGTGTATTGTGAAATACTTAAGAAATTCAGAACAAAAAGACAAGGAATGCTCTCTTCAGGAATCCTGCTTTTGCATGACAACATGCGAGTTCACACTCCAGCTCAAACTGTCCAGCAAATTCAGAAGTTTGGCTGATAAATTTTTGTCCACCCACCCACCCTACAGCCCCAATCTCATGCCCAGTGACAAATTCTTGTTCTTGCATATGAAGCAGTGGCTCCCATCTTAGCACTTTGAAGATGAGAAACTGAAGAAAGCATACCTCACTGGTGGCAGACTTTTTTTTAATGTATGTATGAAGAAACTGATGCCATGATAACAAAAATGCCTGGAAGTCAATGGTTACTACCAGTTTATTTTTTTTTTTAAATTCTTGACTGGACCTTACTTTCTGGGTACACCTCATCAATTTATGAGATAGAGACAAGTGAATCTGTGAAAGAGCCACCAATTAACCTCTTCCAGGCAACACTGAGCATTTTTAGAATTTTTTGTTGCATGTGAGAACAGTTTTTTGAAATGTGGGAGATTTGTGGTTTATACATTATGTAGCAACTTTTTCCACTTGGTTCGAAAGTGAATGAATTTATAGTGTTAAAAGTTGTACTAGTAAAAATTAAGTCTTGAGAAGGAAAGCTAGTGTTTTGGATGCAGAGAAGGCTTTGGATGTGATATGTTTATGTTTGGAGAAGCTAGATGTTTAAGTTAGTCCAAGGAGCTATATAAGTGAGGGAGAGGAATCATGGCCAGATTTTGTTTTGGTAGCATTCAAATTGACAATGTTATTCTCACAAGGGGATTAGTATTTAAGACATTGATTTTGGAAGATCTTGTAGTTTGGGATATATAAGCACGAAGATTATCAAATTAAAATGAGGAATGAAGCCAACTGTCATCAGCAAAACTGTGAATTTCAGGCCAGTTCTAGAAGGCCATTTATGAACGGGAGAAAAAGTATGGGGTAAAGTATAATTTGCGACACTCCTGGTTTGATGGATGGCTTCCTTTATTCAAATTTCCTTATCATTAACATGTGAACAAATAGAGAAGAAAGTGGCAATCCAGTTGCAAAGGATAGATAGCAAACCATATACTAGTAATTTGGTAAGTAGGCCTTGTGCCAGCTCCATTCAAATGCCTTGGAATTCCCCAGAGTGACCACACAGGTTTTGCCAAACCTTTCCATAATTTTGGTCAGTATATCAGTGATCAGATTAACACGTTCGCTGCCACGCTACTTTGGCATAGTCTGTTCCTGTACACCGAGCAATTTCACTTCTTCGAGGTCAGTACAGTAATCTCGTTGCCGGCGGTAAGCGTCATACGAGTATACTCGTAGTTGGCTTGTGCCGAGTATATACCCTCTATGAGAATACACAGTTTTGATGCTAGCTCCACAAGCCAAGCATTTTCACTTCTTCAAGGTCAGTACAGTAATCTCGTTGCCGGCGGTAAGTGTCATACGAGTATACTCGTAGCTGGCTTGTGTGGCTGGTTTACCAACTACGAGTATACTCGTAGTTGGCAGCGAACGTGTTAACTGGCAGAAGAAAGTGGTAAAGGAATTGACTGTTCATAACTTTCTCTGTTATTTTCAATAGAACTGAGGTGAGTTCAGTGGAACTATAGTTGCTCTTTTCTTTTGGATTGGCAGAGTATAAGCTTGTTCCCATGCTGTACGGTAGATAACAGATTCATGAGAAAGATATAAAGATGATGAAGGATGGAGTACAGTTGAATGGATAATATCAGGATCAGAAGATTTGATAGTACCAAGTTATTCATTATTCTGTTGATATCTTTCTGATGAAAGATTGGGGAAAGCATGTAGTAGAAAGATTAGAGAAGGTTCATGGTAAAGTGAGGAATACTTTGCTTTTAATATATTTGCCAGAGTTGGAGAAGAATGATGCTCAGAGGTTGACTTTGTCTTTAGATGATATTACATTGATACCATCTTCATGTGAGAGAGAAAGATGAAAATGAATGGGCACAAGTTGTGCCTAATGCCATTAGCAAGGGACAAGAAGGTTTGACTGTTATTTGAGCAAGAAGCCAATTTGTTGTACTTGGCCCTTTCAGAGTTTGTTTTGGTCGAACCAGTGGTCTTTTTTGTTTATTATATGTTGCTTTTGTATCTGAGAGGGATGCCGTAGTTTGTTTCAAGCCACTTGAAATATGCTGAATTCTTTCCTTGGACTGCTTTGATTCACTTCTTAGAACACCAAAGTTTGGATTGTGGTCTGGGCTTTTGAACTGAATTGAATGAGGGATAAAGACTTTCATTCCTGTAAGAATTGTTTTGGTTATTCAGTTGGAGCAAATGTCTATATCCAGAGGGCAAAAATAATAATCATTCAAAAGGGCTAACCCTTTTTATTTCGCACCTTTAGTGCCCTCTTTTCTCTTACAAATCTTTGCCTGACACTTGCCTTCTTTTCCCGCTAGTCCATCTGGGTCACCGCGTTTCCTTAGGTCGGCGTCTTCTGCGAATTCGAGCGTGAGCCGCTTTCTGATAATTTACACTGCCGCAAGTGTAACGCTCGCCCAAGCACCTTGAACTTTAGATTACATACGTTTCACATAGAACATTTTATGGCCGTTACAATTAACTAAAACATAATTCTTCACACAGAATAATTGCCATTTTTGATTCATGCTTTGTATCATTATATAAATTATTCATTCTATATACCCCTTTCACAATCATTTTCTATACTAAAGCTCAAGTATCTCTTAATTGTTTTCCAATTCTTGTTGAATCCTGAATAAACCAAATTTAAAAATAAAATTTTCCATTCAAGATTCAACAAGTGACAGAATGACCTGTTTGATTAAAGTAAATTAACTTGCATTTGCATGGAACTGAATAGACTTCAGGTAGCAGCAAAAGTTGTACTCTCTCCTTAGCAGATGGCAACAAAAAGCTGAATTTGATTAATACATTTAAATATGGTAAAAGATCAAATTTCCTAATGATACAAGAAGCTTGTTCAGAAGTACCTCTGATATAAGGAATGGAAATTCTCCATTCATTAGAATCTCTATCCATTATATCAAAGGTATTTCTAAATTTGTTTCTCATATTCTGAACTTGTTTCACATATCACCTACACCAGCTGTCACACTTTTCTTGAATTCATTCATTCTACCTGCACTCACCACCTCCAAAGGCAAGCCATTCCAGTCATGTACTACTCTGAGAGAAAAATCTTGCTCTCATCCCTTTTTTGATTGCATTTATTCTCACTCTCATGAAATGAAAAATTCCATATACTAGTATTCTGTATGACTCATTCAGAAGTTTATAAGTCTTTGTGTATGTGTCATGTTACCCCCCACCTTCCCTTCTTGTTTGCTAGTGTGTATATGAGCAGTCAACAAATTTTCAATCTCTCTCTCTATAGTGTACATTCCACAATTCTGATATCATCATCACCCTTTGCATCCTCTCACTGTATCTGCACCACCTTAGAAACCAGATCTATGCACTGTAGTCATGGGTCATACCATAACCTTGTTAGGAAGTGAGAAAACTTCCTTGTCCTTACATGTCAGTGTTTGTTTCAGCATAGCATTAATCTTTTGTGTTGTGTTTGTAATCTTAGGTGGCCCTAAATTTTATCATCCTTTTTTACTAAAATCTAAGATGAAATTCTTCTAGCATAATCACACCAGTATAATATGCCATTGGTTACCTCATCATACCAAAGTGTATAACTTTCCATTTACTAACATTGAACTGACAGCCATTTTCTCATATCCAAATATTTCAAATCATTCTGCAAATACCACTTAGTTCATTTTTGATTACCCTGCTATCTTTGCATCATCAGTAAACAATTGTGTGTATGTCTCCTGTCAAATACCTCCCATTGAAATTAATGTAAAGATTAAATAACAATAGACTGAGGACTGATCTCTGAGGAAAACCACGAATCATCTTAAATCTTGCAGACCCCCCCCCCATGTTTTAATGTCTGTCAGCCATTCTCTTATCCAAACTAATAATTCATAATCCAATCCCATATTCTCCAACTTATGCAAGATAAGTTGAATGATAATAAGGGGAATGGCAATCATGATCCAAAAGAATCATGGTTACCATTCCCCTTATCTAACTCAGCTGTAACATTATTATAAAACGTGAGCAAGTTATTCAAATCTGACCTAATCATAGCAAACCCATTCTGTTCATTGGAGAGTATAGATTTTCTGTCAATCCATTTGTATATGCAAGCCCTTACCAACCTTTCCAGAATCTTCATCACCACTCCAGAGATACTTATAGGTCAGTAGTTACTCATCAGTCTTTACACCACCCTTATGCAATGGGATTATTATTAGTAGAATTATCCAGTAGAATCTTCCTGTTCTGAGACTCAAATTATATATCCAGGTCAAAGACACAGCCAGTTCAACAGAACACTAGCTTGCATGCCAGCAGCCTATTGCCAAATTCTTATTGTTTATGCAACAGCTCTATTACCTTCTTCTCATACACGAGTTTCTTCATCTAATGTAGAGGTTTCATTCAACTTCGTGCTGCATGCATCATGTCGATAACTTTTAGCAAAATAGACACTCATTAGTTGTTCATCTCTTCTACATTTATTCATTCTTTTACTTGCAGCATAACTGTAGAAGTCCTGTTTTGGGTTGTCTTTAGCTTTCACAGTTCTTTTCATACTTAGACTTGCCTTTCTGTATAATATTTGCAAGTTTTCTGGCCTCTGCCTTATAATTTTTGTAACTGATGTCATCCTCATGCATGTGGTATTCCTTCCACATCATCTTTTTCTTAAGAATCTCTTGTTTGACTGCACATCCATTTCACTACTATCCTTCAAATTATATGGATACATTCCAATATTGCATCATTTAAGTACTTTTAAAATGCATCCCATGCACTGATGATATCCTCCTCCCCCCCCCCTCCTCCTCTAGCAGCCAATATCATGTGACAGCCTATATTCCTGAGTGCATAATTTCCTGTTTTGTAACTGTTTCTGGATGGAAATCTATATATACTAGGCCACTTTCTGGGTCAGGGCAATACAATTACTATCACCCAGAAAGTGGCCTAGTATATATGGATTTTCATTCAGAAAAGGTTACAAAACAGGAAATTATGCTCAGGAATATAGGTTGTCACATGATATTGGCTGCTAGAGGAGGGGGGGGGGATATCATCAGTGCATGGGATGTATTTTAAAAGTACTTAAATGATGCAATATTGGAATGTATCCATATAATTTGAAGGGTCTTGTCTTGACACTCAGTTACCTTTAGCTGCTTCTGTTACATGTTGCTTGAGTGAGTTGCCTTATAATAGCTAAGTAAATTTAGCTTTATTCTTCTCATGAGATTTCCTGCTACCCAGTCAATGTTTTTTGATAATTAAAGTCACCCATAATGATTGCTCATATAGCATCCATCAGTTTGATTTTAATGTAATTCTTCATCACTAGTAACTGGTCTGCTGTAACAACAACAGCACTCATCATGTATTAAACATTGCTTGATTGCAGTATTAGTAACAGTTTTATATGTAGTGCATTTGAAGTTGTCAGGTATGAGGCAGAATCTATGAGTAACAAGTACAGCTCTCTACTCTGTATTCGTTTCATCCAGTATCATTAGCGTCGTGCTCCCACGTTCTTTCCTGTCTTCCAGGCCAATACAATGTTGGCCTGGAATGATTTCCAACATTTGCCTCATCCATCAATAACTACCATGTCTTTTTTTAAAAAAAATAATAAAATAAAATAAAAACATTATGTATTTTTCAAAAGTGAAGTGTGAAGTGCACAGCGATTGTTTCCTTCCTATTTTTGCTACTGAACTCATTAAAAATGTTCGGCTGAGAAAACAGGAAAATAATGTATGGATTTTTTTTTCTCTTATTTTTTCTTGCTATTGTGTCTGCATACTGGGTAAAGAACTACATTTTTATTACTTCAGTAACACTGACTGTGGTGCAGCTATGAATGCAGATTAATCCTGCTTAGTGATCTCTTGAGTTCACATGAAGGAATATCATGCTTCCTAATGGAAATGATTGGCTTGCACTTCAAAATCCATGTTTTAATTAGCGTTTATCCACATCTTTGCTGCAAGGAGGTTAATGACATTCTGGCTCAAGAGCCATGGTCTGAAATTTTTTCTCCATAGCGATGTGCTTGGAAAATAATGCAGTAAGCTTGCTTTCTGTGCTGCAATTTGCAGCAGTTTTCAGCATTTGATTATACAAATGTTGTGTATGGCAAATCTAATCGTCTTGCTTATGGCACAGGCACTGCATAAACCCACATCATTCTCCTTTGACTGCTCAACAGCTGCAGTTGCAACATCTTCAGTTCATTTGTGGAATTTCAGATTTACACCCTCTTCCTGGTTGGACTGTCAAAATGTCTCTTTCTCTCCAAATTGATGGGCTATGCATTGCATTGCATTGCATTGCATTTGGTCTCATTGGGCCTTTTCATGAAGTCTTTAAGCATCTGTACTGGCAAAGTGCTGCTACTGCAGCATTCCTATAGAAACACTTAACAAGCAAGGCACATTCAGACAAAGCGAGACCCACTGCACAAGTCCAATGACTGTGTTCAGTCTTCGTCCTTTGTTTATATTTACAGCTCACATAGTATGCAAAATTCACCATCTTTTTTAGCTCATGATGCCTATCATTTTTTTGAACTTTTTTTTAATCAAAATTCGTTTTCCCCATGATCCAGTTAGAGTATCACCAAGTTTTAGGGTATTTCACCTACTGATTGGCCCAAATAGGGATACTTTTCATTCATGTTAGAGGTTTAATGGAATATTAACAGCACTGAGAAAGGATTAAAACTAATTTTAATACTTCCAATATTTCGTCTCCATCACAGAGACATCTTTGGGGATTACAAAAACTTTTTGTAACAACACACACACAAAAATACAATACAAAGTGAAACTAAAGTCCTATCTAAGTGGTGTTCCCTCTATGGACATTTGCAGGTGGCCTGTGATGTAAAGAGGGATCTCTGATAATTAAAGTTTCCCAAATTTTGAGAAGTTTAATGCAACTGTATTTCTTTAAATTAGGTTGATTCCTGAGTGCAGATGCAGATTCTTTCTTTTTTTGAATTTACTATGGTGGAACATGGTAGTTTTTTTCAGGATATCCTGTGGGATGTATCCACAACATGGTCTGCAAGGCCAGACTGACCATAATCGTGTTTGCAGATGTAAGAACTGTGTTCTTCTAACCGGATGGATGCTGACCTGCCTGTTTGTCCGAAGTGGGCAAGTTTACAGGAACAAGGTACTCTATATACATCAGACACTGAAAGAGGAGGGAGGTGGTCTTTAGTGGAGCGGATAAGGGTAGCAAGCTTATGGTGGGGCTTAAAAGCTGTATGGAGGTTGTACTTTTTTAATCTGGCTATTTTTTAAGTACCATGGATGTAAGGAATGGTGATGGCATTTCTGAAGTCCTTCTGAAGAGATGATCGGGGAATGGGCAAGGACTTGATTATTTTTTTAATTCTGTAGTTATTATAGCCATTTGAAAGGAAGGTGTTGTGTATGTGTTTGAGTTCAGTTGAAAGGGCAGTTTTACTGGAACAAAAATTGTTGGCCCTATTGGTCAGAGTTAATAATGCCATATTGCTGGGAGGGGTGGTGGTGGGACAGTTTGTGAATGTATCTGCCTGTATGAGTAGGTTTTCTATATACAGAGAAAGAAAGGTTACCATTAGGAAGGCGTGTTACTAAGGTATCTAGGAAGGGTAAACTATTGTTATTTTCCTTTTCCATCGTAAACTGGATTCTTGGATGTAGACTATTGAGGTGACTGAGGAAGGAATCTAATGTGTCTGGGCCATGAGGACAAATAGAGAACACGTAATCTACTGGGGATATACTTTAATTTGAAACACCCTGTACTTGCAAATATGTCAAACACTACCAAGCTTCTTAGCTAGCTGTATGCCTGTACTATCTAATAGCAAGATAGCTGCCTCTTGTCGTCTCTTATCCTGTTAGCATTTAACATGCCTCATTGGAGTGACCTTTATGCCTAGTTTCCTTACCAGGAGTATACACTTCTGACATGCCTCGTTAGTTCTACCTATGGTCTTCCTCAATGAATCCCTGACTCCATGGAGGTCTCTGGTAATAATAACAAAGATAGCAGTATATAATTTTTGTGATAGTGTAGTTGGATAAGTATGCATTAATTTAATTTGCCAATTTGTGTTATTAGAACACTTTATTAAATTTGTTTTCATTTTTAGCTGAAGGCCTTCAATAACAATTATTTCATTACATCATCTCTTGACCATAGCCTTTCTGTTTGGACACCTGATGATACAAAAGCTAAATGTTTTCTCAAGGGTAAGTTACTCACTTTAGACAATCTTGTTTATTTAAAAAAAATTTCATGCTTCGTATATGAAGTTTGATCATTCCACTGACATTTCATTATATATAGGACAGTGACAGTGATAGGTCTCCTGGTAATACATTATTTTTCTGTGTTCTAGATTGTTACATGAATTATGACATGTTTTCATATAACATCATTATAATGCAAGAACATTGATAATCTATTTTGTTCTTTTATCTATTAATTGGAAGGTAAGCTTGGATGCTAGTACAAGATAGTTTTTAGAGATGAATAATGACAGTGAATTTCCAAAGCTTGTGTGGAAAACATTTTATCTCTCATTCATGCTATAGTAAGAGATGTTGCTTGGAAATAAATGGCATTTTTAAATGCATATAACAAATGTTTCATGATGCAATGATTCCACAGTTAATTTTAGTGTTGCTTTTTTAATAGTTTGGCAGTCCACATAAACCATGTTTCTGTAATTCGTGTAATATAGAATTCAGTGGTGTTGCGTGTCCATTTCAGTTGCATCTGTCTGCTGTTGTGTGGCTTAATGCAGCCCATGCTTCCACGTTCTCGTCAATGACCGTATGGTTGCATTTTTATCGGTGTATGAAAGTTTTAAGAGTGTATGTCACATCAGTGCTCATCTTAATTGGTCTAATGCAATTAATTGCAGTATAACTTTAATTTGTCAATTAATTGTAACCAAATCTTTGTAAAGATGGAGACAATGTGTTTAAGATATATTAGAAAACAATAATAAAGGAGAATGCTATATTTGTTTGGTATATTTGAATTACTCAAAGGTGTAAAATCTGGAAATGAAGGACGAGTCTTACCTCCTTCGACTAAAATACTGTTTCCCATTGTAAATATGACCAAAAAAGTTATAAATTTATCGAAAGTTATATATATTAACAACTTATCTATATTATATATAA
This sequence comes from Typopeltis vanoorti, assembly GCF_054136105.1. NCBI lineage: Eukaryota > Metazoa > Arthropoda > Arachnida > Uropygi > Thelyphonidae > Typopeltis > Typopeltis vanoorti. The sequence continues at coordinate 9,786,291 of NC_143558.1, forward strand.
AAACTTGCCTACCACATCAGTTCACACTTCATGCATGCAAAACAGATGAAACTCAGAAAACAAAAACAGTATCTCATGACAAATGACAACGTTCAGTTGGATTGGTTGACACAATAACCAATCAGTCTCTAGGTGCTATTGTCTCAGAGCTCACCCTGCCTCACCTTCTTAGCAGTTTAAAATTAATTTGACCTACTGTGCCAACTGTACATCTTTTCAAAGGGCTCAAAGGTGTATGCATGTTAAACAGACACCCAGGCTATTAACTCGAATGTGATGCAATGCTTACACGTTGAAAGCATCCTCTTCATGAAACATTAGGATATTGTGTTTTCTCTTAGGAATCACATGAAGTCTGGAAACAATTAGGAGAATCTTTAATGGGAATAAATACAAAAATATAACATTGGAGATATTGCTATTCGGTGAATGAGCACCGCATACCTAGAATATTCGCCCCTGATAAAATTAACTTAATAGTTCTCTTACTTCCCTCCCCTTCCTGTTGACAACTTGTTTAGCATCATCAGTTTCCTGATATGTACCCTCAAGGAGTGTTCAGGCTACAATGACAACACTACATGATTCAGTTTACATTATTATTAATAATCTCCTATCCACAATTTTACTCCAGTATTGTCATATCTAACATTTAATGCTTCTAAGACACTTCTGTTTGAATCAATCTACCTAGAACTTGGTCTTCCTCTGGGTCTCTTTCTTGTCGTCACACACCTGTTTTGCTAACTTTTCCTCACCTTTTCTATTTAAGTGGCCATACCATCTTGTATTACTCTGCTTATACATTCTTGAATGCTAACGATGTCAAGTTTCTTTCTAATATCTTCATTTTTAATATGATTCTGCCATTGATGCCATCTGTTCATTCCCCTTGTTAGATCCTGAATGAAGGAATCTTGCAAAGAAATCATTCATTCAGAGTCTAACAAACATACTAAACTACACAGACAGAGAAATACCTGCACATCAGCTGAAATTAAAGTGAAACTTCTTCACATATGTATAAAAATTGCATTTTTTGTTTTATTTATCATTTACTTTAATCTGTTGTGATCGAATTAGAGTCTTAAAAGAGGAATTTGTTAATATTATTTAAGCCTCACTTTAACTGTATAGAATGATTGAGAGTCACCAGGTAGATATTAAGTAACAATTCATAGAAGGTATACAACTACACATGTCCAGCATAATGCCGGAGGCAGGAACTTACGCAGAAGGTACGTCGACGTGAATTCCATGAATACAAGAGTATAACAGCAAAGGGGAGAACAAGGGATGAACCGAAGGGGAGAAAAGATATAGGTCGTGTGCAAAGGGGACGCGCAAACGAAGAATATAAGGGAATGAGCGCCGTATCGGCTCTCTTCTCTTGTCTTATCATTTTCGTGGTTCGGAAGTTAGCCAGTGGTTTGAGTAAAGGGGGGGGATGAAGCATCAGTGCTACGATGTCGGACGGCAGGCTTTCCTGAGAATGGTGTAGGATTCCACATAGAGCTGAAGGTGAAATTTCCAGTCCTAGCAGAATCGAGCCCTTGCTGAAAAGTCCCATCGAGAGGAATAGAGATGTTTCCTGAGATGCAAAGAATAGAGTCCGTGCTCTGCGGTAATTATGAAGATAGCGTAGCGCCTACGCTGGCATAAGGACAGCCAATAGACAAGAGGTAACCAAATGTACGCGTGGTGCTGAAAGATGTCGGAAAAAGTTCGGTAAAGTAGAATTACTCTATTTTGTGTTTAGAATTCCTTAGAAGAGAGAAAATTATTTGTGAATGTAAATTATGAACATTATTCTAAAGGGCTTTGTGGACAGACTCTAATTAGATAGTTAGTCTCCTTTTGAGAATAAGAAGAATTGTTTGAAAGAGATCTTTTGTGTTGTATGTATTTGATTTAACATAACAAGACTGGGATTGTAGATTTATAGTAACTGAATAACATTAGAATGTTTGTTATATTATCTTATGAACTGCTGGCAGAAAGTACTTTTGGTTAAATACCATATCATTTGATGTCCATCCCAATTATCAGTTACTGTTTTTGGATGCTGTATAATCTTTGATTTAAACTTAAAGTGTGTTGATCTTTTAACTTAAGTTTTCCTTATTTAGTATTGAGATGAATTGATTGCATGAAATTCTTTAGTGTATTTTGCTCTGATATTCCAATAAACATGATTTATTTGCCTAAGCCTGAGTCATGCCTGACTACGATTCCGAATTACCACTTATAAAAATAGAACCTCTTTTGGCAGGAAGGAATTAGAAAGTGTATATAATCATAGATTTAGGTCATGACTGCAGTCTGAATCTATACAGCCGTATTAAAGTAAAATATTGTGTAAGAGAGCCTCAGAATCTAGTATTGTCTCCCTGAGTAAAGATATTTTCTGCTATAGGATACTGGCTGGCACAGGATAATATAAATTTGCCATTATCCAAAGAGGAAACAATCCTAGATGTAAGTATATTAGGCCCAATATCTGAAGAAGTAAAATAGCGATTGAAAGATAGAAAGAAAAGATATAAGAAAAACAACGACGTAACATCCTAATTATTCTCAGAACCCCTCACGATCTGTGGTCTCTAGTCTTTGATCACGTGCTTTATTTCTAACACAATCAGATCCTTAAGTTAAAAAAAACTGGTTTGAACACTGTCTTGCATATTGCTAGTTTGGTGTTTTGGCTGATTTCTCTCTTATTTCTTATAAATAGATTCATCTGGCTACTCACCATACAGTCTTTGCTTATTCTATTGCTAGATTTAATTTGCCATTTGCCTCTAAAAACTGTGGCTAAATAGCTGAAATATTTTACCTGGTCTATAGGCTCTGCATTCAGAGCAGTTGATGTGTTTGACTGAATAGAAAGGCTTATATGTCGGCAATACATGTTAGTTTATTTAACAGTATTGATTCACAACATAGATAACAAATAATAAGAAAACAATATTTATCAACTTATTAGCTGGTATTGCATTCAGCATCTTCAGAGCCCAAGGACAGTTGGTCACAGTGCACAAAACCGCAATTTGGTATAACAGTGGGACTACATTTTTTTTAAAAAAATGTAATGGACAACACGAGGAACTAAAGTTCTATCGGCACTATCTGTTGGATAAAGAGAGAGAAAAAACAGGTATTAATTAGATCTTAAAATGACTGTCTTCCATATTTTTAGTAAAATTGATACCTCCATACTTATTGATTGCGGCTGTATTCATAACTACTTTTCATGCAGAATAACTTGTATGGAGCTCTCAAAAATAAATGAAACTATTAACGCTCTACATGACGAACTGTGGATTATCTTTGTTAGCATCTCTGATGTAACAACAGATAAAGAACTTATTCAAGTCAAAAGCCAGTACTAGGAAAAAAAAAAATTGAAATCATTCAACATCGTAGCAGTATGGAACAACAATATTACATCCTTGTCAATTTATTGGTAGCCCTAATGGATGAAACTGTTAGCAAATTAAGTCAAGAACATAAGTTTGCAATTATACCCAGGCAAGTTCCGAAAGTAAAAATGTCTTCCATTGGATGTGGTATATACAAACTATCTCCAGTGATAGTCATTAACATTCATTTAGATGATGTAGCCATCATCTTAATCCAATGAAAACCTCCCAAAAACGATATTCGCCAAAAAAGAAATCAATGCTTTAAAAGAGCTATACAGTAATAACAATATTATAATAACTAAAGCAGACAGAGGTAATGCAACTGTGGTGATGAATTCAGCAGAATATGAAAGCAAAATGCACGTACAAGCTCAATCTATATACCAATCATAAATTGTGATCTTACTAACTCTCAAAAAAATAAAATTTTGCAAATTAATGAAGAAAGTCACTTCCTTGCCAGAAAAACAGTTAATTAACAAACTGAAGCCTTTTCATGTTAAAACATCCAGAATATAGAGAGCACAAGAAATTCACAAACACTGCTATGCCCAGTTGTGGATAGTATAAACACACCCACATGACTGTTTATACTGTCCCAAACTGAGCATATCAGTGTTTGTGAATTTCTTGTGCTCTGTATATTCTGGATGTTTTAACATGAAAAGTCTAGAGTTTGTTAGCTGTTTCTGTTCACCTAAAAAAAAAAAAAACCATATCTTAAAAACTTCAGACATAATGATTAGTTTTAATATTACTTCACTGTTTACCAACATACTGTTAACTGAAACCCTTGATTTGCTAAAGTCGCGTTTCCCCCCATATATATTTTAATTATTTAAATACAGTATACACAGATTATTTTGCATGGAAAAGGAAGATATGCAAACAACTAGATGGGACAGCAATAGGCTCCCCTTTCCTCAATTTCTACATAGAACCTTAAATATGAATACAGCCACTTTCAAACCATTGGTTTGGCTACATGGTCCAGACATATTAGATATATTTTTATTGCATTGAGAGAGTCAACTAAAATCCACTTCACAATGGAAGGAAGCTAATGACTGTCTGCCTCTAGATACGCTAATCACACCTTCCTGATGGTTCGGTTATTTTTTTATTTATAGAAAATTCACACATACAGAAGATATTTGCACAAACATTCACACCATCAGTTCAACAGTATGGCGCATCCTAAAAACACTACCAAAGCTATCTGTTTCCAATGCCATACATACATACTCAGTGCCTTTACCATCAAACTCATTTACTTGTGCCATACTTTCTTAGCCAATGGCTACAATCCTGATAGAATAGAAAGAATATTAAATGCTCCCTGGAAATTCTCTTCATTGCCTATTACACAAGACTACAGCAAAACTGTTATCATCTGATACATTTCAAGGCACATCTGAAAAGATATCTGAAGTGTGTAATAAATATCAACCATGCACCATATTTAAACCATATGTCAAATTGGCTACTCTCATCCGTTCACCCAAGGACAATCTCTTCTTTATCGCATTCTGGCTTACTATGGATAGACAGGAAGAACTGTTTACATCTGCCTTGGAGAACATTAAAAAAAAAAAAAAATGCATTCAGCACTATCACTATGGCAAGTCAGGTCTAGCAGATAATGCCTTGAATACTCCTTCACACAGGATCAAATGGAAGAAAACAAAAATGCCACACAGAAGTCAGAGAGATTGTTTTTGGAATCAGCAGCAGCTGTAAAACATAGTCCAGACTAATTAATACTTGTTTTTCTCCCTTTATCCAACAATAGGTGGCACCAATATGGAGTTTAGTTTCTTATGTTGTCCCTTACATTTTTTTTTTTTTAACTAGTTCCACTGTTATATCAAATTGTTGTTTTGTCTACTGTGACAAACTGTTCTTGTGCTCTGAAGATGCTGGATATAATACTAGTGAAATATCAGCTGATAAGTTGTTTTCTTATCATTCTGTTGTAAATCAATACCATTAAATAAACTGACATGATGTGTTCAATGTTTCTGTTTATTTTCATAGTTTTGGTGTTTTTGTTGCTGATTTGCATACCAAATTTGTTACAGCTGTTATTCAATTTAATTAGAGAATCCTGGAGACTAGATGTGTTTAGGAATACATCTGCATAAAGCAAAGAACCAAGTGTGACATTTCAAATTCTAATATCAGGCCTAATGCCACTATCTTTCATAATGTGCATCTTTGCCTTACACCTGATTTTACATCAAACTATCTTCCTGCATTTCCTTCAATTTCTAACTGCTGACTTGCAATTTAAATATGCACTATGTATTGCTCTGTATAATATTCCATTTATCCTCATATAATTGTAGTGTTTTGAAAAGCTTTTCTCTGGACAGCTTTTCATATGTCATTTTTAGATATACAAAACTTAAGTAGAGATCTTTGTCATATTCCCATAATTTCTCAACTATTTGCTGTAAAGTGAAAATCTGATCTTGACAACCTCTATTTGGCCTGAACCCAGCTTGTTCTTCTCCAGGTTTCTCTTCCACAATCTTTCCCAACCTCTTTTCAAGTACGCTTGCATAAATCTTATTTTAGAATTGCACAGGAATTTCTTTACTAACATTCAGCTTTGTTTCCTTTTTTTATAGTTGGGAACCATTAGAGCTCTCTTCTAATAATCTGGAATTTTACCTTTTTACCAGGCCCTCTGAATTATGCAGTGTAGGCACTGCAAAAGTTTTGTACCTCTAGTTGAATATCATCTACTCCAGCTGCCTTTCTGTATTTCAACTTTTTGATGGCTATTCCCACCTCGAGCTTTTGAGGTAGAAAAAGAATTCTTGAAAATTTTCTAGTATGATTCTGTCACTGCTTGTTTTAGTTTAATCATTTTTTCCAATTTTTTTTTTTTTTTTTTACATGTAAACCATAGTATTGATTTATATTAACATGATCTTGTTTCACAGCAATAATTTTCTTGTGTGGCTATTTGAAAAGCATAGAGTAATGTGTTTAGATATTCTTAAGACAAAATGATTTCTACTTTTTGATTAATTTCAGTATCACTCTTCTTTTAGGTCCACTAGAGCCAGTTACTAGTTTATGTTTTTATAAAGGTGAAGTTATTTCTGGAACCACTGCAAACAGAATTGGAGTTCATACTTCTGTAGACAGTCAGGTGAGAAATGTTTTAATCAACATCTTAGTTAACTGGATAATTAGACAAGCTAATTATTTAGTTACATTTTTTTCTTTTTTTTTTTTTTTTTTTGCTTGGTTTTTCTGTTCAGAGGAAAACTCTGTTGATCTCTCATCATCTATTTTGTTGTAAGTTGTTTGTGGTGAAATCAGCATGGTTGTTTGTGGTAAAGCTTTGAGTGGCTACATACTCGCTCCAACCATATGGTTGTTTGTGAATGTCTTCAGTTGGTGGAAGATGAATTTCATTGCCCTGTGAGATACTACTTTCCCACTTATATATTTCTCACAAATTGTAGTTATTTGTTTTTATGAGTGTGCATGATAGACTGAGTTATTTGGACTTAAGTGAAATATATATATATATGTGTTGTATATGCATAGCAGAACAATGGCAGTAAAATATCTTTGTTGGGTGGGTTAAATTTCCATGATTTTGTCCAGTATAGAAAGGGGAAAGAGAACGAAACCGGTAAGCATGTGTGTAACAGGTGTTTTGGAAGTATTGAAGAGTACCAGAAAATGTAAATGCCAGTGATAATACTAAAAGTGTGGTAGCAGAAATTCAGGCGAACATAGATCTGAATAGGGAAATAGCATGCTTCATAACTGGGCTAATACAATTAGCCCAGTTGTGAAGATATATCAATTGCAACTTTGTTTGCTTACACCTGGAACAAGGATTAAACCAAGAATATAATTTGTGGTATCTTTAATTTATAGTATAACTAAGAGAAAAAACTTTTAACAGCAAGAGATTAGTGAAACAGAACAGAAAAAAGCAAGAGATCTGAAGCAAAAAAAGAAGATTGTAAGAATAAACGAGTAAAAGAGTGTTAGGAAATTATTTTTTATTGTGATTCTGTGATAAGGAAATACTTTGCAGAATTGCTGCAAAAATTAATATAGTGATGCTCTCAAAAATCAGAATGAAAGAGAAGATGAAAGAATGGGTTATTTTGGCTGGAACCAAATGACCTGAGAGGTGAGAAGTATTATATGAAGGAGGATGTGAAAGAGTTATTAGAATCAGAGGAAGAAAAGAATGAGGTAAAGTTTAAGTCTGCTGCCATGCTGTGATAGAGGTGAACTGAGAAGAAGAGCAGTGATAGCTAATGAATCATTACACGTGCAGAAAGAATGATGCAGAGTTTGTGTGGACCTGTGGTCTTTGATGGACAAAGATATTTGTACATTTCTTATGGACTGCACTTGAATGGATTCAGAGTTAGGTGTCTAGAGAGAGCTTTGTTCACTGAGTAGGTGAACAAAGTCAGGAAAACTAATGAAATTAGTGTAGATGCAACAAGTGTGAGTGTGAAGGCACCCACAAAATAAATAAATGTGTGAATAAACAAAAAGTGTGGGATCGAGTCTAGTCTCTCAGCCAATAATATTGAATGGGGTAGTCAATTCAGGATGTAAAAGAAGATGGTGTGGGTGGGGGACTAAGGGGGGATGCCACAGTTTTTTTATACTAATACTAGAAGTATCAGGAATAAGGAGTTTTTGGCATTGGTTAGTGCAACCTTGCCAAAAGTTACAGGCATTAGTGAGGCTTGGCTCAGATAATGATGTAGTTACAGGGATAGAATGTGATGGATTTAGTATTTTCAGGGAGAATAAGGCTGACAGGACTGAGTGAGGTACTGCTGATGATATCAGATGAATTGCACCCAACAAGAGAACAAGTCATTTGGGCAGATGGCAATTCTTTTGAGTCACTCTGGTGTGAGATTGAAGTCAATAGGACATCATCAAATTGCTGACATCTACCCTCAATGGAGTGTATAGGATTTAATAGTACTACATAAAAAAACTTACATCATTAATAACTACCTATCAATAATTTTCCTCCAAATCAATCTGTTACCTGTCAAAACTCCAACATTATTAGATCTTATATTTCTGTCTTCTAAGGCACTTTTTACTGTATCAATCCAACCTGGCAGAGAACACTTGTTCTGCTAATCTTTCCTCTCCCATTCTGTTTAAGTGATCATATCACCTGAGATTAACTCTGCTAACACATTCCTGGATGCTAACAATGTCAATTTCTTTCCTAGTATTCTTTTTTTTAATATAATATTGTCATTGATGCCATCTGTTTGCACTCTTAATCTTTCTCATGACCTTCATATCTGTGGTCCGTGATCAAGTGTTTTATTTCTAACCCAGCTCTCTCAAATCCATAAGTTAAAACTGGTTTGAAAACAGTTGTCTTGTATACAGCTGAGTGTTTTGACTAATTTCTCTTATTTCATATAAATTTATTCAGTTGACTTATTACTATACCAACTTTGTTGATTTGTTGTCTATTTCCATGTTTAATTTACCATCTTCACTAAAAATCATGCCTAGCCTAGGTAGCTGAAATGTTTTACTTGTTCTGTAGGTTCTCCATTCACAATGCAGTTGATATTTTCATTGTTTTTGTCTTGTTATTGCTGACCTTCATACCATATCTATTACAACAGCTATTCAATTTAGTCAGGGAATCCTGCAGACTTGTACTGAATTTATTTAAAAGTATAACATCATTTGCATAAAGCAAAGAGCTGACATTAACATCTAAAATTTTGATATCAGGTTTAATACCACTTTCCTTCATAATGCGATCCATATAGATAATAACAGAGGGGATAATGTACATCCTTGTCTGACACCGGAGTTAACATTAAACCATCTTACTTTACTTCCTTCATTTCTAACTGCTGACTTACAACTCAAATAATGACTAAGAATTGCTTGATATAATGTAGCATATTGAATAGCTTCTCTCTTGGCACCTTGTCATATGCCTTTTCCAGATTGACAAAACTTAAATACAGATCTTTGTTATATTCCCATGCTTTCTCAACTATTTGTCATAAAGTGAAGATCTGATCCTGACAGCCTCTATTTGCCCTGAATCCAGCTTGTTCTTCACCAAGCTTCCATCCCACAATCCTTTTCAACCATTTCTCAAGGATTCCCTGGTAAGATTTACTTACTAGGGAATCTTACCAGGAACACTCAGTGGGGAAATAACTCTAATTCTCACATTCAGTTTTATTTCCCTTTTTATATATGGGTACTATGTGAGCTCTAGTCCAATCATCAGGAATTTGTCCCTCTGTCCAGGCCTTCTGAACTATGCAGTGCAGCCACTGTAAGACTTTTATACCACCATACTTCAGCATTTCTGGTCGAATATCATCTACTCCAGCTGTCTTTCTACATTTCAAGCTTTTGATGGCTTTTTCTACTTCAAGTATGGATATGTATTCCTAATTGCATGCCTGCTGAGTATTTTTTTACCATTGTGCTGTCATCGCTCGTATCATTTAACAATTTTTCAAAGTAATTACTCCATTCATCAAGGCTGTCTTTTTCTCCAGTTTTCATGTCACCTTTTATCATCTCTAATTCCTTTTATAGCACTCTTTACTACATGTCTGAGCTTCAACAACTCCAGAATATCTTGCCACCTTCCTGATATTTATTTTCTGTTCTTACCAAAGTCTTCCCATGACTTTTGTTTAGCTAGTTTTACACAGTGTTTAGCTTTTTTACATTTTTATCTGTATTCGCTAAAAGCACAAGCTGAGTTATTTGCCAGGAACTTTGCATATGCTTTTTTCTTTTCCTTCATTTCCTCTTTAACTTCCTGTGTCCACCATGGAGTTCTGGATTTTTCTATCCTTGCAGACAATCTCACCACATGCCTCTCTGGCTGAATCAAGCAATGTTTTCTTCAGGATTTACCATTGAATCTCCAAGAATTGGTTTCTGTTCTCAAACTCTTTCATTTATTCTTGAATATTGTTTGTGTATTACTGGCCTGGTTGGCCGAGTGGTTAGCGTTTCCACTCTCCAGCCAAAAGGCTATGGGTTTGAATCCTGTCATGGGCATGGATGTTTGTGTTTATCTGTGGAAATACTAGTGGTGATGGTGGGCAGTAGATAGTGTTGGTGTAGTTGTGGTTGGTGGATCGGAATGGTGGAGACAGAGAGTTGTAGAGTAGGTGCCCTCTCTCGATGAGTCTTTGGAGGTGTCACGTAATAATAATATTTTAGTTTACAGTTCACATCTGAGATCTGCTGAACTTTTATTCACTTCAAAACTTTCTTATATGTTCTTCTTTCCAATATGAAATTCAATTTTATCCTGCTCAAGACTAAATGGTGATTACTTTCGATTTCAAATACTCTGTACACTCTGGTGTCTTGCATCAGGGAGAAAACATCACTATCAACAATAACATAGTCACTCAGACTTTTCTTATTCCTTGCTTCTTCTCTCCATGTAAATTTGTGTGCATTTTTATGTTGGAACATTGTGTTAGTAATAACCAGTCCATGTCCTGAACAGAAATCCAACAGGTATTTATTCATAATGTGATCTGTATAGATGATGAATAACAGATATAGCATGAACAGTTAATTGTCTTACATTTGATTTCAACATCAATCTTCTAGTACCAAACTTCAGTTATGATAGATTTCTTATAACTCAAGTGTAGTGTGTGTGTGTGTGTGTGTGTGTGTGTGTGTGTGTGTGTGTGTGTGTGTGTGTGTGTGTGTGTGTGTAGTTCTGTTTAATGGCCTATTTACACTATGTTACTGTTACTATGTCATTAGAAATAAACTAACTAGTAAAAGGAAAAAGTGAAATTAGAAATTTTAGTTCATTAACACTACTTTCAGAAATTGCAATGCGCTGCATTGATGATTCTTTTTTTTTCTTTTAAGGCCACCTATTCAAGTACCCGACTTCGTTCAGAGTCCTTTAAAGGTGTTTTGACATCTATGTCTATCTTGCCACTAAACAGATTATTGCTTTTAGGAGCAGAAAATGGGAGTATTGTGCTACTATGTTGATGTGTACATTTACTGTTTAGCAGAAGCATTTTATGTACTTATTCAGTACTGTAGTCCTGTTGTAGTAGTATTTTGGCTAGTCATAATCATGTTAAATTATTGGACCTAAATTTGACTTGTTTAAAATTTTGTATACTGAAATTAGAATGTCAATATTTTTTCACCTTTATTTTTTTTATAAACTTACACTGGAAGCAGCTTAGTTTAGTTTCAGTTCTAAATGAAATGTTCTTGAAGATAACTGCTATTTTTCCAGTGAACTGCATCTTGTAAAGTCAAAACCATATATTGTGTATATAGTTATAATTTTCCATTATTGTTAAACAGTACTTGAAGTGATAAAATATTTATTATATTTTTGGATCTAAACAGTATTTATAATTTATTTACAGTTTCAGATTTATTTACAATTATGTTTAATATATATTGTATATGTGACTATGTAATTATGTATATGTTTATAACAAACTGAGAAATGAATAAATGTAAATATTTTAAAGGTCTACCTATAAGTAATTGTGTATATATATATATATATATATATTCATGCAAATAAAAATAAATTTGTTTAGACTGCCTGTATTTACACTTAATTTGACAATGATATAAAAGAAATCCATGAAATAACAGTAGTATAAAATATTAGTTTGCTGCATCAGAATTCATTTTACAGTTGAAAGTATGGGTACCGTATTTTCTTTTATTTAATTATTTTCTTCTCTTCTTATACTTCATCTAAAATGATTTCTAGATTATTTAAATATGTTAGATTTAATTGCTGTTAGGACAGATTGAATGAAGTTGACCAAATTCCAATTGGTTTTTCATAAGTTTTATCTCTTAAAAACACTTGATTAAATGTGGAGTTTTTGCTTATTTCATTCAGTCTTGACTGAATGAAATAATGGTTAAATGCTGATGTACAGTATTTTAGTTATAGAATTGTTATTAAATTACTTATTACTTGAAATGAATTTAAGTTAATTTATGTGTTATGTGGATTAATATCTTATAAATTTTACATTTTATATATAAGTTATAGAAATTATTAGCTGTACTAATAATATAGAATTCAGATTTAAATGTAATTCTAAGTTTATTATCGTTTCAGAGTATATGTGTGTTTATATGCTAATTAGGGTAAGGTCCAAAGGAGATGCCAGGTTTAATTTAGGTGAAGTGACATTCTGATGGTTTGGTTAAGCTTTCATTTTTAGAGCATTGTATTAAAGATTATAGGTTACAAATGAGCAAGATGGTACTGATTTTCTATTCTATTGGTATCCAGTAAATTGCTAGGCAATTTTGGTTGCCTAACAATTTACTGGATACCAATAATCCACTCTTATCATATCCCTCCCCCTTTGTCCTAACAAAAATTGCCCTAAAGCTTAACTGGCAGTATTCACTTTAACTTTTAATTGATGTACCTAAAAGAACAAAACCCTGAATCAGGTGCTTCACTTAATTCTACTGTTTAGACATTATCATGAGTGTTGTGTAATGTCAAAACTGACATCTGTCATTCAAGGGATAAGCTGTTCACCAGACTGTCTTGACTATTTCCATATATACAAAAATGTAAATGAATCAGCTGATAATTTTATATTCTGGTAATTGAAGGTTAGGTAAATAAGAGAATTTTTTTTTTTTAATGTTTAGGTTTGCAAGCAAGAGAGGTTTTTTTTAGTTGAAAGAAACTTAAATGATTTATGTGTTTCAGATTATTCTTCGCTGTATCTCTTGCCTTTGTCCTTAAGTGCGTAATGCCCATAAAGAACTTTGATGCCAGCCTGGTTGGCTGAGTGATTACCGTATCTGCTCTCCAACATGCCGTGGACATGGATGTTTGCGATTGTCTGTGAAAATACTAGTGGTGGTGGTCTATAGGTGGCATTGATGTGGTTCACTGTAGTTGGTGGATGACGTGTTGGAGATGGAGAGTTGTAGAGTAGGTGCTCTCCCTCAATGAGTCTTTGGACTCCTTGAAGGTGTCACATAATAATAAAAAAATACAATAAAAAAAACATTCGACCATGAAAAATAATAATAAACTGTGACTTAGCACTTATCATAAAGTGAAACTATTTTGGGATTAAGATTTCACACTACTCTTCTAATGAAGAGGAGATGAAGGCAAGAATATAATTTCGTATCAAGATTTTGTCTAATATGTATTTTTGCTATTTAAATGAAGTGTCATTAACTGGTCTTGAAGGGGTTTTTTTTTTCCCTATGAGACCGTGTTTTCCTTGATAAATGAGTAGCCAAAGAACATATACAGATGACACAAAACATATAGGTAGCTTGATTATAACACAGGTGCTTTGATAAAATCTTAATCCCAAAATATTTTCACTTTATGATAAGTGCTAAGTCACAGTTTATTATTATTTTTCATGGTCGAATGTTTTTTTTATTGTATTTTTTTATTATTATGTGACACCTTCAAGGAGTCCAAAGACTCATTGAGGGAGAGCACCTACTCTACAACTCTCCATCTCCAACACGTCATCCACCAACTACAGTGAACCACATCAATGCCACCTACAGACCACCACCACTAGTATTTTCACAGATTAAAATTTTCACAGACTAAGCCAATTAAAAACATTCTCACATATTTTTAAACGTTATTGGTTTGATAGTAAAAATTTGTTCACAGTGATCATTCAGAATGATATATTAATGCCATATAACTTATGCTCCTACCAAATTCTATATCATTTATTTAAAGGAAAAAAAAGACTTGCTGCGATTTTTTTTTTTTATTTTTTTTTCAAAAATCCCAAAGGCACATTTTGCAGTGAATAATAGCAAATTGATGTCATGTTTGATGTTAGTATAACACATTGATATAAAAAAATTAGGCCAACAGAAGGTAATTTGTTTAGTGGTTACTATTAACACTATAGAAAGATGGGATTTTTTTTAAATGAATTAACAGTGTTCACTTGTAGTGACTCTTGGTTTTTGAGTGTGCTTGTTTCACACCACACTAGTATGCATCAGAAATATTTCAAAAGTGATTGCTGCAAGTTTGTGCTAAGCAAAATAGTTTGAGTCTGTAAATGGGAATGACATTGCATGAGTGAGCAAATGTAAAAGTAATGAATAATAACATGAGCTTGAGTGACTGAGAAATGTCTGGTGAGTGGTATAGGAGAGAAGCAGAAGAAACAAGGGGCAGAGTTCAAAGAGTATAAAAGAAAGATGGGAATACTTGACAAAATCCTGTTTTTCTATAAAGATTAAGAATTTTAGAATAAGATTAGTGTGTTTTTTTTTTTACCAATAAATTTAATGATAAATTATGCCAACAAGTTTCACCAACTGGGCTGTTTGACTTCTTCAGGGCATACAAATAAGGTAAAGACAACTCAAAGTCGCTAGTACGTACAACAAACCTATAAAATAAAACAAAATTAAAAAGATTCCCTGAAGAAGCCAAGCAGCCCAGTTGGTGAACCTTGTTGGCATAATTTATCATTAAATTTATTGGTACAAAAAAAAAAAAAAAAAAAAAAAAAAGTGTAATCTTATTCTAAAATTAAGTTAGTGGCCAAAAATATATACTCAAAGATTAAGAATGCTACCAAGGGTGTTAAAGTGGAAAGTGCAAAAGTAGATATTTTGGCAGATATAAATGACACGTATTGAATGAGAGAAATATGAAAGTGTTACTGGAAGAGCAAAACAAAGTGAGTGAGAAAGTAAAATTTGTCAGCAGCTAAAAAAAAGGACTCATGATTGTAAATAAGTCAAGGTGCAGGGTTGCACAAGAGGAATGGAATGTCGCCAGTGCTGACTCTCGGCATCAGCAGAAGCAAGCACATTTCTGAGGCAATGCATTTAAAAGGGCGGCATTCAGTCAGTGTGTATATATAATATATATAAAAATGATTTGTTTTTGAAATCGTCAGTAATATAATTTTGTGATGATTATATTAAAATGACTGAATTAGTAGGAAAAGATTTCATTTCTTGAAATACAAATTTTTTAATTTTCATTATTTTTTTTAGTTTTAAATTTTGAAGTAAAAAAAATTGCAAAATCATCAAAAGAGCACAAAATTGGAGAACAGTTTTTTGTTAGAAGTCGGCAAAAAATTTACTACTTCTAAGTGCAGTTCATGGATATGGAGTAAATTTGATAAGGCAAAAAAGTCTTGCACACAATGGACAAAACAGAGATAGGGATGATGGGAAGTTGACGTTGGCATTCCCCATGCAGAGTGAAATGCACTCAAATTGAATGCAGATGGTAAATAGACATCAGGGTTTCCCAACAGTAGTGCATTTGACAAACACGGGTAAATGTGATCTTAGCGACTTTAATCATGGACTATTATCGGCACAAGACATGTGAGTTTTTATTTGCCCAAGTGGTAAGAACCCTTGGGTTCTCAAGGGCAATTGTATCACAGGTTTACCAGGAGTGTACCAGTGAGCAAGTGGTGACTAACCACCTGCCATTGATGACCAGGGTCATACTGACCAACCACAGGGTAACAGCATCATAAATCGAATCAGTTTCAATGATGGATGCCCAGTCAGCAAGCAAACTGTATGGTGTATATCACAGGCTATGGAGCTGATGCCCTCATGTACTACTGTTGACAGTTTGTCATTGGGCATTGCACCTAGTGTTGGAACCATCAAAACTGGACCTCTGCAGAGTGTGGTCTGATCAATCTCATTATCACTTGTACCAAGCTGACGGGAGGGTGTGGGATTGACAGCATGAGGCCATGGGCCATGTCATGCTGAGTTGGCTCTATGATGTCTGAGGAGCCTTCTCATTTTATATTATATATATACAGGGTGTCTCAAAATTCATGCAAGAAGTAATTTTGATAGAAAACACAGGTTTTTAATTAAAAATTGTATACGTGTATATTATATAAATCAGGCATATATTCTGGGTGTGCTAGATGTGCAGTACACCACATATTAGCAATACCATTGATATATATATATACACACACACACGTCTAATGTTTTGTCCATATCGGAAGTATATTTCGTATGTGCTAGCTGTGCGGTGCACATCGGTGGAACAGCAAAATCACCAATATTTTTGCATTTATTTCTGTTAAAGACTCTCCACCCTTCCCTAATTGTTTCCTGGCATGACTTCTTGTGATCCCTAAAATTAAACACAATATATACTAATGTTTCGTGAAGAGGACACGTGCGTCAGACATACAGACAGTCGCATTCTTAGTGTTTCACCCAGAAGGCAAGGCAGCTTTGAGCTGAGACAATAGCACCCAGAAATCAGTGTCTATGATGGGTTATTGTGTCAACCAATCCAATTGAATGTTGTCATTTGTCGTGAGTTGTTTTTTTCTGGGTTTTATCTGTTTTGTGTGCATAAAGTGTGAATTGGAATTGTTTAGGACAGCGATATAGAGAAGTTTTTAATTTTCTATAGATAATTTAACTTTTTTGGCCCATATTCGTGGATGATGTGGAAGGAACACTATTTGCATAAGGATGACGTCTGTTATGAATGTTATAACCAGCAGGCTAGAATAGTCGCAACTCTTGTATGGAAAGCAAAGTCTGAGTATGAAAAGAAACTGGTTCTGTGTGCTGAAGACAACCCACAAGAATTCTATCGATATGCAAGTAAAAGAAAGAATGATTATGAAAGAATAATTTCTAAATGCAGATGGCATGAGGGTTACAGATGCAGAAGAGGTTGTTCAATTAATGAGTGCCCTTTTCATTGAAAGCTATCAAATGGGTGAACACAACATTGATCTCGCTGTTACCTCTTCACTAGATGAAGAAACGTAGGTGTGTGAGTCCGAGGTAATAGAGCTGTTGCAGAAATTGAATAAGAATTCAGCAGTAGGGACTGATGGAATATCATCACGTGCAAAAAGTGTTCAGCTGAACTGGCCATTCCTTTGACCAGGATGTTTAATGAGTCAGAATAGGGAAGATTCCACAGGAATGTATGGTAACTCCATTGCATAAGGGTGGTGCAAAGACATGTATCCAACTATCGACCAATTAGTATCTCAGGAGTAGTGAAGATTTTTGAAAAATTGGTTAGGGCCTGCATTCAGAAATGGGTTGACAATGAATCTACTTTGTAATGAACGACATAGGTTTACTAAGAGAATGTCATGTTTTAGCAACTTGATCACATTCTATAATGTTCCCATTGAACTAGACAAGGGGAATGGATACACCATGATACTTTTGGATTTTGCTAAGGCTTTTGACAGAATACAGGATATAAGACTATTGGAGAAAATGGGTTTGGGTTATACAATATTAGCATGGATAAGAGGATGGCTGACGGACAGATATCAAAAAGTGGTATACGGGGGATCTGAGTACAAAGTTTAAAGTAACAAGTGGTGCACCACAAGAATCTGTGCTTAGTCCACTGTTATTCAAGCTGTACATTAATGATATTGGGAAGGATTTGACAAGCGATATGCAGTTATTTGCTGATGACAGATGGGTTGGGCAATCAGGAATGCTGCTGATATGCAGTCTTGGCAAAATGATTTGAATAGGCTGGAATTATGGGTGTCAGTAAATGTAGGCATTCACTTCGGCATGATTAGATATCCAATGTCATACATATATTGGTGGGATTAGGCTAGAAGAAACTAATGAGGCTAGGGATCTTGGAGTGTTAATAGATAAGAAGTTGAAGTTCAGGGGCCATGTGGCAAAAATTGCAAATACAACTCAGATAATTGCAATGCTGAAACGAATGTTCACATGTAAAGATAAAGATGTTATTTTGCCGCTTTACAATGCTTTGATAAGACCTCACTTGGGCTATTGTGTGCAGTTCTGGTTTACGTTGTGATTCTGATAAAGGTAGACTGCAAACAGGAGAAAAAGGGGTGATATGATTGAGACATAAACTTCTGAAAGGGTCATACAGGATTTCAATTGATGGAATTTTTCAGTTTATGGAGGATGGGGGGGGGGAGAGGACGAGAGGGCGTCCTTGGAAGCTGAGAATGAAGGGTGTGAGGGCTAGATTTTTCTCTCAGAGGGTGGTGATTGATTGGAATGGATTGCCATTGGATGCTGTGAATGAATTCAAGAATAAGTATGAAAGCTGGTGTGTGTGTGTGTAGTATAAGGCCTCCCTTGATGAGTCTGACTCCCTGAGGTCAATAATATTTACAATGGGAAATAACCACAATTGTTGACGATCAACTGAATATCCCGTTTTCTGTCAGAGCTTTTGCTGATTGTAGTCGAAGGATGTAAGTCTTGTCCTCTTCCATATTATACCTTTGAATGATTCAAAGATATCAACGAAATTTAGCATTCTCCTTCATTATTGTTTTTTTGAAAAAAAATCAACTAACGCCTTTTATTCCAGTACAAGGTGGAGGCGAGGCCGTTTTAGCCCTATCTAACTTTTGGAGACTGCAATATTTTAATGTCTGAAAATAGTGTGGGTTCTACAGTCGATTTTCTTGAGTTTACGGGACGAAAAAACCAGCTTGTCCGTGCCAGAAATCGACTAACTAGGGAACCTACCGAAAAAAAGCTTAGAAAAAGTTCCTCTAGTCATCGACTAAAATCGAGCTTGTTGCATACTTTCTTTGGGCGTTTTAGTGCTGAGGACTAAACACCACTTCCACTGAGTTACACAGGCTCCTTAAAACAAACACATTGGCTCCACCCTATGCAGATTGGGTTACAATTGATTGGTTAATTAAAATGTTCAAAGTTAACCCATAATTAATAGTATTCGACAAATTAAAAATGAGCGTTGATGAGCTCGATTTAATGCACTTTTAAATCTAACTTTCATACATCGATAAAAACGCAATCATATGGTCAAATTGACTGAATTTTGTAGCGGATTGCTCATTAGAATGAATTAGAAAACTAGCTGCATTGTTCTCGTGCACAAGGACGTGGTCTCGAGACCGTCATAGCTGTAAAGCAGAGGCGTAACAATCAGAAAGGTGTGACTAAGGGCGACATTAAGGTGAACAGGATTTAGTGCAATTTCTGTTGATGCTATGATTTTTCTTTCAAGTTTATCAAAGCATTTGTAAATTATTTCAGATCTATCCCAATTTACTGAGTGTATTATGAACTGATGGTGATTGGGATCAGAAGAATGAACCACATGACTGGATTAGGTCTGGCTCAATTGATTTTTCTTGTCCATGATATGGGAAATTACAGATTGTAACCTATTTGTTAGAAATAGAGCTGACATATGGAATGATGATAACCTTTCACATCATTACGTGGGTGGCAAGATTTTTTTAAATAAGTTGGTACATCTGTCATGTGAAACTGTGGAATGTTAACAATGGGAGTCTCAGAGCATTTCATTATCCTTCTGAGGAATCTTTATTATGAACAAGAAGCTACTGTCCGAACAGATCTTGGAGAAACTGAGTATTTCACAATACTTGCTGAAGGTAAAGGGGTGCGACAAGGATGTATTTTATCTCCATACCTGTTTAACTTGTACAGCGAATACATTTTAAGAATGGCAGGGCTAGAGGAATCTTCAGTTGGAATTAAAATTGGTGGGGAAAATATTAATAATTTGAGGTATGCAGATGATACCACCTTGCTAGCAGAATGCAAAGATTTGAAGGAACTTATGAAAGTTAAAGAAGAAAGTGCTAAATATGGTCTTAAACTTAACCTCAAAAAGACAAAAGTTATGGCAACATGTGAACTTAATGATTTTGAAGTAGAGGGGGAGAAAATGGAAGTAGTTAACAATTTTGTGTTCCTAGGATCTCGAATTGATAAAGATGGTTATTGTACCGAAGAAGTTAGAAGAAGATTACTTGGAAAGAAAGCAATGACAAATTTAAGCAAGATCTTTAAAGATAAAGATATTAGCCTCACAACAAAAAGCATAATCGTGAAAGTGATGGTATTCCCTGTGGTGCTGTATGGATGTGAAAGTTGGACCCTGAGAAAGAGTAAAAGAAGGAAGATAGATGCATTTGAATTATGGGTTTGGAGACATTTACTAAGAATATCATGGACTGCAAAGCAAACCAATAAATCAGTGATAGACAGAATAAAGCCAGATTGCTCCCTTGAAATCATCAAGCAAAAATTGTCATACTTCGGACATATTACGAGCAAATGACAGTCTAGAGAAGATGATGATGCTTGCTAAAGTTGATGGAAGCAAGAGAAGGGAAGACCAAGAATTAGATGGGTCGATGGAGTTAAAGAAGCAACTGGAGTGCGCTTGGAGGTTCTGAAAGACATGTTCAGGGACAGATCGGTAGGGAAAGTGTATGTTCATGGAGTCGGAAACTACTCGATGGATCATAACACACTAACACATCTGTCATAAGCATCCATGTGAAATTTCAAGTTATTCTATCAAGTATGTTTTATACAGCTGTCAGAAGCAAACGTGTTGTCTGTATCCCTTGAAATGGATAAAATTGGGTATTGTGCGGTTATAACATTTTTGGTAAAAGAAGGTTTAATGCCAAAAGAAATTCATTCGAAGTTTATGAGCACTCTTCTCCTTTGTTTTCAACAATTAAGAAATTGGCTGCCGAATTCAAACGCAGCCGTACCAGCCTTAAAGATGATCCACGTGAAGGACGTCCAAAAAGTGTAACAACACCAGAAATCATTGATCAAGTGCGCGATATGGTACTGGATGACGGGCGTGAAATTGCTGAGGCTATAGGCATTTCAAAAGAACGTGTAGAATATATTTTGCGTGAAGAATCGCAAATGAAAAAGCTTTGCGCAAGATGGGTGCCACACTAGCAGACCAAAAACGCACTCGCATGAAAATCTCTGAACAGTGCTTGAAGCGTTTTAACAAGAATAAAACTGATTTTGTGCGTCGAATTATTACTATGGATGAGACTTGGATTCACCATTACACACCAGAATCCAAACAGCAGTCAAAACAGTGGACAGAAGTCGGTTGTTCAAAACAAAGTCGGTTCCATCAGCAGTAAAGGTCATGGCATCTGTGTTTTGGGATGCTAAAGGCATTTTGTTTATTAATTATCTTGAATAGAGTAAAACAATAACTGAGGAATATTATTCCAATCTTTTAACCAGACTAGACAAAAAAATGCGTGGGAAAAGACCGGTTTGGAGAAGAAAAAAATCATCTTTCAGCAGGACAATGCACCTGCCAACAAAGGTGTTTTGGCAATGGGAAAGTTAAGGAATCTGCACTATGAATTGTTACAACATCCACCCTATTCCTCAGATTTGGCTCCCTCTGACTTCTATCTCTTCCCAAAACTGAAACTCTTCCTCGCTGGTCAGCGGTTTTCTTCGAATCAAGAGGTGATTGCAGCTGTAGAGGGGTATTTTGCGGATCTTACTGAACCACTACAGAGACGAGATAATGGCGCTGGAGCATCGCTGGAATAAATGTATTAGTCCTAAGGTAGATTATGTTGATAAATAAAAATAATTTTGAAATTATATATTCGTTTTTTCATTGCTAGGCCGAGAACCTTTCAGACCACCCACGTACTATCTTTGGTACGGTGTATAGAAAGAATTAACAAGAGCTTTGAACTTGCTTAGGATAATCATTCTTCTGAGAATGAAAATTGAAATACACCTTCAATTTTTTGGTTGATCTCTTCATTGATGTGAGAGTGCGCACTAGTTCCTTAAGTAGATAAAATACCGAATACTTTCTTTTAATGTTGCACAGTGATCAGCATTCGTTTTAGAAATTATGCACTTTACAACCGTGTTATAACTATTTTAATTTCCCCACGTTTCGACCTTCATATGAAGGTCGTTATCTGGAGTATATACAAAGACAAGCTGAGTTACATTTCACACAGTATGCTAAAGAAACAATGATTTTATCACTGATTATTCTACTGGCATGACCTCTAGTGAAAAAAAATACAGGTAAGATTACAAATTAATTAATTATTTAAAAACCACATCAAAGCTAAATTCTATTTAAGATAACATGAGAGAAACATTCTTATAAAGTTTTCTTACAGTAACGATGTCCTATTTTTAACATTACAGTTGTTATATTAAATTTAGGATTCTGGATTATCTACAGTCCTGTTTATAGTTAACTCTTAGGGAGAAAGGTTTGGTGGGTAGAATATGTGCCTTTCATATGCTTGGGATTTTTAGACCACCATTATTTTTTAAGATCTGGGTGGTTGAGGCGCAGCCATGGGCTCGCCATTATCTCTCTATTGCTAACTTTTATATGGAACATTTTGAGCAACATGCTCTAGATTCCTCTCCATTAAAACCCAAAGTCTTCCTCAGATTCGTTGACGATGTTTTCGTGATCTGGCCCCATGGCTGCCAGACACGACACTTTTCTTACCCACCTAAACAAACACATACAGTTCACAATTGATACTGAAAAACAGAACACACTTCCGTTTCTAGATACACTTGTCACACGTCTTCCTTCTGGCAATCTTTCCTTCACGGTTTACTGGAAACCGACACGTATTAGCCAATATATACACATAAACTCCTACCATCATCCAACACGAAAACTGTGTGTCATCGATACTCTAAAAAACAGGGGTCTGAAGATCTGCTCCTAAGAACAAGCACTGAAAGACTAATTTAAAGTTATCAGCAATACTTTTCTAAAAAATGGTTAGAGCCAAAACACTATTGACAAAATTCTCTTCAAGACCTCAATAAAAAAACAAAGATAAACAGACTACAATACAATAAAACCAACCATTCCTTACATTAAAGGGACATCAGATAAAACAAACAGAATACTACAGAAATACAACCTCAAAGCCACCTATAAACCTCCTGCAAATTTAAAAAGCTTACTAAACTCATCCAAAGACCCACTCCCTCTGCTGTCCCACCCTGGAGTATACCGTGTTTATTGCACCTGCAACATACCATACATAGGAGAAACAGGACGCACAATTCCGATCACACAAAAAGAACATAAATGACACATCAAATATAATAATTATGGTGAAGCTGGCCTTTCTGATCATGCCCTGAACCCTTTACATAGAATTGACTGGAAAAGCACTAGTTGTCTACATCACACCAAAACATGGTATGAACGCAAATTTAAGGAAGCCTGTGAGATCATTATCAACCATCCCAATCTGAATGATAATGATGGTCTAAAAATCCAAAGCATATGGAAGGCACATATTCTACCCACGGAACCATTCT
This sequence comes from Typopeltis vanoorti, assembly GCF_054136105.1. Lineage (NCBI taxonomy): Eukaryota > Metazoa > Arthropoda > Arachnida > Uropygi > Thelyphonidae > Typopeltis > Typopeltis vanoorti. The sequence continues at coordinate 9,809,930 of NC_143558.1, forward strand.
CCCTAAGAGCTAACTATAAACAGGACTGTAGATAATCCATAATCTTAAATCTAATATAACAATTGTCATAGTAAAAAATAGGACATCATTGTTACTGTAAGAAAACTATCTATAAGAAAGAATGTTTCCCTCATTATTTTTTTTCACTAGAAGCAGGGCCAGCGGAAACGGGCATGCAGTGCATGCGTGCACTGCTACGAAGGGGGCGCCACCGCCGCCGGTGCACGGTTCATAAGTTTATTTTTAAGAAACAAAATGTTTATCATAAAAACAAAGTATCATAAAAAAATTCTTAGAATGATCATTATTAAAATGAATAAGGCCGGATACACCCAATAAAAATTTTAAAAAATCGTATTTTGTCGCCTCTTTGATCAGCCGGCTGTTTACAATTTTGCAGCTAGAGCAGGCTAAATGCTTGCCTGCAGAATGATGTTTCTACTGCAGTCTATCTAAAGTAAAACGGTGAACATGCGCAGAAACGAATTTTCGTACAAAACATTTGTTGCTAGTTAACCAGTCATATAGTACGTATCTCAGTAGGCTAGTGATAGTAGCGCAGTGCGGACTATTATTTCGTCTCTGTCTCGTGTTGTGTAATAATTTCTTGTGGGTATAAAATATAAATGGAATCAAAAATTTTAAAAAAAGTTATCCGGTGCACAAAATCGTAAGCGTCATGCTGCGAAAGAAGCAGCTATTAAGAAATAAACTGGGGCTCTTAATAAATTTATTAAAATATTCTGATGCAGATTGTAACCAACTCGATACATCAGAAATCAGAGTTGAAGAACCGTGCACATCATCCAGTTTGCATGAAAGTACTATTGCAACTATTAACAAGATAATTGGACATGATTTAAGTGAAAAACAGTTAGGAGAAGATTTAGTTGTAGTTGACCACGAAACTAACACATTGTTAGTCTCTGTAAATTTAGAAGATCCAGGTTGAATGGGGAAATATTGATGAAAAATTACGAGTTGTTTTAATTGAAATGGGGCCTGTTCAAAAGAAAATATAATATATCCCAGAGATACATATGGTCGTAAATTTGGCTACACGTATTATAATAGAAAAATAGAAAACGGGGAGCTCGTGCCAAGAACATGGCTCATTTATTCCGAAACTTTAAATTCTGTTTTTTGATTTTGTTGCAAACTTTTCGCACCTACTGAATCAAGTAATCTTGTAGAAGGTTATAACGATTGGAGAAATGTAAGTACAACTTTGCAATAGACATAAGACTAGTTTAACTGACATGAAAAATTTCTTAAAATGGAAGGAACTTGATAAAAATGTAAAAAACAAAACTACTCTTGATTGCCAGACTCAAAGTATGTATGAAATGGAAAAGAAACATTGGACGAGTCTTTTAGAACGCTTGATTGAAATTATAAAATTCCTTGGTAGCCGAAATTTAGCCTTTCGCGGATCATCTGATAAATTATATGAAAGGAATAACGGCAATTTTTTAAAATTAGTCGAACTGTTTGCGAAGTTTGATCGCGTTATGGAAAATCATGTTGAAAGAACCCTACAACGAAACAATAGAGTACACTATTTGAGTAAAGATAGTCAAAATGAAATATTGGAAACTTTAAGTAATGCAATCAGGGATACAATTTTATTATCAATTCGAAAATCTAAATGTTATTCCATAATTTTAGACTGCACACCTGATGCAAGTAAAACAGAACAAATGACCATTATTATTCGCTTTGTTTCCTGTGACAAGAGAATTGTCAAGATCAGGGAAAACTTTTTAGGTTTTGCAGATATATCAGATTCCACAGGATGTGGTTTATGTGCAACAATAATGGAACAACTGGAAAAATGGAACATTCCCATTGAAGACATGCGAAGTTTGACAATGGGGCAAATATGAAAGGGAAAAAATATGGGCTCCAAAATTTGCTTTTGAACAAAAATCCTCGAGCTTTTTACGTTCCATGTGCTTCTCATACTCTAAATTTAATCATTAACGATGCAGCCAAAGTGAATGCAGACACAATTAGTTTCTTTGCAATTATTCAAGAAATATATAATTTCTTTTCATTCTCTTACAAACGTTGGGCAATCCTTTTAAAGGTCGTAAAAAATAACATTGAAACAGTCATCAGAAACGCGATGGGAAAGTAAAATTAGTGCAATCCGCCCTCTACCATATCAGTTACGAGAAATTTACGATGCACTTTTTGAAATTTTAAATAATGAAAATTTTCATAAAGAAATTCAGCATGAAGCACAAACATTATGTGCTAAAAGAAAGGATAAATTTATTTGCTTTCTTATAACTTGGCATGATTTACTTAACAGAATAAACCCTGTGAGTAAAATGCTTCAAGACAAAAATATGAACATTACACTTGCTTTAGAATCTATCGAAAACTTAAAAATATTCTTACAAGAGTATCGATCAGATACAAATTTTAAAAAAGTTCTAAAAACGGCAAAAGAACTGAGTGAAGAGGTGGATGGAGAACAAGAATTTAAAACTGGTACGGAAGTTCGACGACGAAAGAAGACACGACAATTTGACTACGAGCATCATGACGAAACACCACAATCGCCACAAGATAAATTTAAAGTGAATGTGTTTTATACATTTCTAGACGTTGCCATGTTAGTTAATAGAACGTTTTGAACAACTAAAAACATATTATAATAATTTCAATTTTTTGCATAGATTACTACAAATTAATAACGAAGTTAATAAAACAAAAATTTATGAAAAAATTGTGGTGATTTAGAGATTCTCTTGAATGATGGCGACAATAAAGACAAATGTAATAGAACTATGTGACGAATTATGTGCTTTCCGAGATATTTTTCGAAAGGATAATTTAAATATTCAAAACCCTTTCGATATTCTTAATTTTATTGTGTCCAATAATTTATCTTTCCCTAACTTTTCAATTGCTTTAAGAATACTATTAACCTGAACTGTTAGTGTAGCGAGCGGTGAACGTTCCTTTTCCAAGCTGAAATTGATTAAAACCTACTTAAGAACAAGTATGTCACAAAAAAAGGCTTGCTAGTTTGGCGTTAATAGCTATTGAAAATGATAAAGAGCCTGTGTAGCTCAGTAGAAGTGACGTTTGCACTTTATGGCGCTTGACCGCGCGAAGAAAGGATTTGGTGGTTCAAATCTAGTCGCCGACTAGAGGAACTTTTTCTAAGCCTTTTTTCGACCGGTTCCCAAGTTAGTCGATCTCTGGCACGGGCTAGCGGGGTTTTTCTCCCGGAAACTCGGGTTTTTCTCCCGGAAACTCAAGAAAATCGACCGTAGAACCCACACTATTTTCAGACATTAAAAATATTGTGTTAGGGTTAGGGACCACGAGATGGCGGCACTAGCTTACCGCCTTCTTGACTGCGTACTGATGAATCAGTGATATCCTTGGGCCAGCTTTCTCTGTGATTGGCTGCCAGTGGAGATTGAACTGCCCACTCAGTCTCCGTAAGTTAGATAGGGTAAACGGTCCCGCCTACTCCCTATACGGGAACAAATAGGCGTTAGCTGAATATGTGAGGAATTAGACGTTAAGACCATTATTTTTAATTTTGTGAATATGAAATGGAAAACCCTAAAATTTTGATTAAAAAAATTTCAAGTATATTTATGTAATTTAATTTATTTTCTGTTATTCTGTAAAGATGTTATTTTTTGAATACGTATATTAAATGTTCTAATTATTTCTGAATTCTTTTCTTATTTTCTCATCTATCTTGAGTTTCTTTTATTTTCCTAAAAGATAGTTCCACTTATAAAAATTATTAAAATATTTTTACAAGTTACTAAGAATTTAACCGAGTTGGTTGTTAAGATGATTCACGAATTCTTGGAGTGAATTGATATTCAACGATTAAAGTGAAGTGGCGTTATCAAAATTTGCTTTAACTTTAGAGAATTTTTGAATATTCGGGTTTTTAACGATTATCCTGCCTAGTCAACACCCCCGGTTCGTTACATTTAGCGAACCCACGTGTGGCTGTTCTGTCAAAATTTATTTAAGAAATTTCAAATAATTAAAATTTTTATTATCGTAAAAGAACCACACACGCCCGGATCGTTACAGGGTCGTTTAGATAGAAATTGCATGCGGGCGGCAAAGACCCTAGCGCCGGTTCTGACTAGAGGTCATGCCAGTAGAATAACCGGTGATCAAAATCATTTTCTTTAGCTTACTGTGTGAAATGTGACTCAGCTTGTCTTTGTATATACTCCAGATGGTGACCTTAATATGAAGGTCGAAATGTCGGGGAATTAAAAGAGTTATTTTTAACACGGTTGTAAAGTTCATCATTTCTAAAATAATACTGAATACTTTTGAAGTGGATAATGCGGGAACTCTGCATAAAGATATCTGTTTGTATGTACAGGCTTTCTGTAGATGGAGATTTTTAGTTTCCCAGACGAACACGTAAGTTTCACATCAAGAAAAGGAAGCGAACTCTTAGCTTCTAGTTCTGTAAATTTTATCCTTGGATGTTGGTTGTTAAGATGATTCACGAATTCTTGGAGTGAATCTGGACCATGCCTTCAAATCAATAAAACATCATCTACACAAAGCTTCTAGCTGTTCGCAACCCTCTATCCCCTCATACAGGAGATAGAGGGTTGCCCATGGCTAACCCGTAATTTTACTTGTAGGTCGTGTTTCGAGAAAATGAAATATCCTAAATTTATGCAGTGACTGAAGAGTGTAAGATTTTTTTAGATAACTTATCTTGTAAAAAAACTAGGATTTCATCTTGCACATCTTTAATTGTTAAAACAGTGTTTCCAATTTTTGATGTAAAAAATTAAAAGAATCTGTAAAAGATTTTAATAATTTTGCTAATCGTTTGGATAACTTATATGAGTACGGGAGTCGATTCCATCTACAATTGGTCTTAGAGGGGTGTTTTCTTTGGGTATTTTTGGAATACCATACATGGGAGGACGCAGAGATCACACAGAGAGAATCTTAATTCTTCAGAGAATTCAAAATGAATCTTGAGGAGTATATTAGTTCGGTTATTTCATTCTCGAGTTGAATCATTTTCAAAATTGGAGTAAGTATCTGTATGTAGTAACTCTGCCATTTTCTAATAAATACCCGTATGCAAACTACATTAAAAAAATTTAACTTGAATCTACAAAATACACTTCATAATAAGTAGGATTTTAAACCACTCTTACAACTCTATGTGATCAATTTTAAAATAATATTCAGAATTTAATAAAAACATAAATGAATAGAACATGTTAGCGGACCTTGTTTTATTTACTTATGTCAAATATCAAATGAATTATTGTCAAATATAATCTTTTCTTACCTAATACAGATTACGCATTTCAATTATCTTCATACTCATTTTACAATGGATAATATAAAGGAACGAAAGAAATTAAAAAAAAAAAACACATTGATTTCTATCAAATACAATTTTCGTAAAGGACAACATGTAAGTAACCATTTTTGTGGAAGCCTATGCAATCAATGCCCTTTACTATGATCCGGAGATGGATGGTTCGACGTGAAAGCACCATGAGGTGCGTCCTTATTCTTCAATGAACTAGCAGCCATCGATCGCAACTCTTCGGCAGACAATGGAGATTCTGCAAGTGCTATGCTTTCTTCAACCTTGTCTTCTTCTTCACTCATCTCTGGAGGTGGTAAAATCATATGACTGATACTGGGTGAAGGGGCAGGCTCGATCAATGATTCAGGACCAGAATCGGGAGGTAACTGACTTGATGACTCATCTACAGGTGGCTCTGACTTCATACGTAGGTACGTCAACAACTGCAACAGTTCAAGAATTCTTTCTTCCAGAACTCGTAAATAAGTACCAACATATGGATCCAAAATGGCATCAGCATCTTCATATAGATCTTCACCAGAGCCAATTAGCCGAAATATTTTTGTAATGTCTTTTTTCAACTTTTCTGAGGTGCGTCTGTACATATATGCTGACATCTTCTGGGCATTTACTTCCTCGTGCTGTTCATTGTATTTTTTCTTTAACTCTTTTAGAGTTTCAAACTGTTTCAAAACTTGTTCCGTTCGTTCATTCTGCAAGGCATTGATTTCTTCTTCGTGTAATTGAATTAATTTTTGTAATTTCTCTTCTTCGCTGCTTATCTCGGTAATGTAATTGAAAAGGGCAAAATTATTATTTTCGACGAGTTTGAAGTTTTTCACAATATCTCGCTCATCTGTGGCTGATGCGGCTACTTTGAACTTGGCACGTAAATCTTCAGAAAAGTTTATCTTCTGCCTCAGGTCTTGTTCATTCTCTTGCTCTTTAACAATCGGGCTAATCTCCTTCTTCTTTCTCTCCCTCTGGTGAACTTTCGTTGCTATAAATGCCATTATCTTCTTGTCATGTTCCACCGTCTGATGGAGATCTTTCAGTACATTGATCATATGTGCTCGATCGGCAGCTGATCTCCGTTGTAAGATTTGTATTCTGGATCGCATCTCATCTCTTCCTAGATGCAATTCGTTAGCTTCCTGGATCATGCTAATAATCCTTTTTTTCTCATTCTTCATAGTTTCCCTGATTCGAACACAAGCACGATTATATTCGAATCTGCTCGTGAACAAAGTGCTAATTTCATCGCGTAGTTTCGCATTGGATGTTAAAAGTTCGTCATATTTTTGGGTTATATAGTTCAAACGGCTCTCCAGAAGTGGGATTTTATTCTTAACCGCCAACTTTTGTTCTTGATTTCGATAAACTGCGGCCATTTCTCTCCTTTTGGATCGAAGCAATTTATCCATTTGATGTATTTGTTCGTCAAGAAATCGAAGTTTCTCTTTCGCCTCTGCGACTTCTTTCTCACGAAGTTCCTGTGCCTCTAAAAGGCCTAAAATATGAGTTTCACGCTGATTATCCTTTATAGCGTGTGTTTCAGACTTCATTAATTGCAAATCGAGACAGCATTCCCTTTTTTCATCCTCCAGATTATCCAGGATTTTCCCTTGCTTCCACAAAATGGCTTGCGTGTGCATACAATACAGCTTGTGATTCGCATTATTCTTCTTTAGCTGATATTCCAAGTTGGTTAACTTGTTCCTGGCATACTCCAAATTTTGTTCCGTGTCGCTGGAAGCAATCAACAACTTTCGCATTATGCTGTGACCGTTTTAAAACAACCAACTCCACAAATTTGGCAGTTAGATAGTAATAACATACTCTAAACAAAATTTAAGCTGCTCTACTAACTAATTACCAAGCCAACATAGCATGAAAATATTCGTTAAACCTAAACAATCACCAAGGACAACAATAGTTTAAATGATTTTGAAACAAAGTGATGACAACCAGTCCTAGCATAACAATCAAGCTGTATCAGCATGTCGGTTCTTTTTTTTTATATATATATAATAATAAGCTTTGCTTATTAGCTTCTTTATTTTAATTTATTCGTATAGGGTTCTTCCATCGTCCCTTAGGACTGGTTAAGTCCTCGTAATATGGAATTAAGTATGCATTTTATGACTGTAGATCTGTGTGTGTTCATGGGGCGGTTTGTCTGTTCTGAGGGACGAAAAACCCGAATTGCCGGGTGAAAAAACCTGCACCTTCGTATGTGGACAAAAGAACAAGTACGTGGCAACGATACCATGAAATCAAGAACGATCAATACAAAGATCTTGGCAGTGTAAGAATTGTTTTACTGAATCTAGTTTTAGCTGAAATAACAGGGGTAAACAGAAGAAGCAAGTGAAAGGGGTTCGTCAAAAGTAGATGGTGGACGATAGGAGAAAATGACTTGAAAGAAAAGTTTGTCAAGAACGTCCAAAAAACGACACACCCTTTGATTGGAAATGATCTGGGTTCGATTTAGTCGTTACGAGAGGAATTTTTATGGGGACTTTTCTTATTATTATTTGAAAGTGAGTTAACTGATCTCATACGATACGGCGATAGAAGGGTTTTACCCCCCATCCCGGAAACTCGGATTTTTTTAATCCTGCGTACTGGCAAATAAGCCAACAGAACACCCACAATTTACAGACAAAAATACTAGTGTGTAGCGGAGTGCCCTCCTGCGATGAGTACTAGAACTACTTGGAGGTGTCACATAATTATAATCAGTGAATCACCAATTTTGTTTTTTTTTTTCATTCGACAAAGGAATTGAACTCGAACGTAGCAAGACATTATCGCTTAGCTTTGAAAACCTATATGGTCAGGGGCGGCTCGTGCATAGGCACTGCAGCACCCCCAATTTTTCTCGATATATAAATAGATTTATTAATTTATTTATATTTGCTTGTAATATTTATTTTTACCATCAACAATCCTATACAATTCTCTTGTTTTATATAAAAAATAATAAAAATCCATCTTGTAGCACTTAGGAGGGCGCTAGCAGCACTGTGTTTACCAGTGTCATATTGCTACACGCGCAAGCATATGCACGTCATAGTGAGATGCGAGCTATTAGCGTAGTGCGGCACTGTCCGTCGCGCAGTCCCACTGTTGTTTATATGCAGTTTGCGCCAGTAGTAGAGTGTTCGTAGTGCTTATCGTGTTTACTCCGTCTCTTTAAATATTTGGACATTACAATTAAAGACATAACATTTGTTATAGTTTTTATTTTAGAACATTATTAGGGTTATGATAATGGATTTTATTTTTAAGTAATTTTGAATTATACCAAACTAACAATTTTATCGATAATAAACAATATTTTTTCATGAAACAAACAAGAATATATTTTATTTTTAAGTAATTTTGAATTATACCAAACTGTATAATTCAATGATTAATTCAAAGAATTCAATGATAAAATATTGTTTATTATCGATAATTTTATCAATAATAAACAATATTTTTTCATTTTTAATTTTTACCATAACTTTGATATTTTATCCAAACACGTAAACACTGTACTTACAGTGTATATGTATATTTCGAAAGTTGCAGCACCCCCCACGATTTCATGCCACGAGCCACCACTGGATATGATAAAATAGATATGCTTTCAAAATAAGGAATTAATCGCACATGCTGTTTATCATACGGAACCTATTTAACTAAGAGGCAGTCAATCCCAGTAAAATGTCAACAAGCCAATCGCCTTATCCTCTGGGTCTCTGATAATACACATGAGTAGTTGATAGATGAAATATCTCGCTTCCTACCTTAACTGCATTGGCGAATTCCTAAAATAATGAAATAACTTTTTCGAATTCATATAGTTGGATTATTTATCTTTCCAGAGGATATTTGTACTTCGATATACACAGAAAAGAACTTTGTGGACTTCGTTGTTAAGCTAACTCAATGTTTTATTAAGTTAAATGACAAAAAAAAAAAAAAGTCTCAGATACGCAGATGGCATTGACCTAACAGCAGAGAATGAATACCACTTACAAGAATTAACAGTTTCTAAGACACTTAGGGAGATCATGGATTAGAGATGAGCTTGCACAAATCCAAAATGATGTCTTTAAGCATTAATTTAAGCAACACAGAGATGGTCATTCAAAACACAATAACCAAGTACGCATTGTTAATGCAACTGTTGCTCTTCCGAGGTTACAGACACTTTCGAAGGATAATAAAATACAGATAACTACAAGACTATGTCATCGATATCCTTGTTAACTCCGTCTTCCTATAAGGATGTCTTCCTATTGGATATTGCTAAAGGAAGATGAGAAAAGGCTATTGGGCTTCGACATGCAGTGCTACAGAAAACGTTTGAAGATACGGATGTAACAAAACGAGGTCAGAATGAAAATTCGCTCCATTGCTACGAACACAAGAAAATATCACCACTAAAATACGTCGCGGTGACTGGGCTACGTGGGTACATCAGATTGCTTACCCTAATAGCACCAGAGGGCTTGATTTCTGGTAAAAAAAAAAATCACCGCGGGAGACCTGGAATCACCTGGATAGATAATATTGGAAAATGGACTATTTCTTCTTTCTGCACTTTGTTAAGAGAGAGAGAGAGATTGAGAGTGTCAGGACTGCCATCTTTAAAGTGCCCAACTGTCTACATAGACTATAGAAGAAGAAGATTCGAGACAGGGTACACTGCAGCAAATTTGTACATAAAATTTGCTTCTTTTTTTAATTGTCCTTGCAATAATGAGCATGGGTCATGTGATAACAAATACTAATGAACTGAGGTTAGATTGAACCCTTTCTTCTCATCCATATTAAAATACAGACTTCGTAGCATAATCGATGACGATAATGGTTTTCAGTAGAAATATTTGTATAGAATCCTATTTAGGACACGAAGAATCTTTATAAGGGCTGTTGAGGGTGAGTCAGGCGATTTTGTAACTCATTTCTGCTAGATTCTTCATCCTACTATATTAAGGAGACTGAGTGGGCAGTTCAATCTCCACTGGTACCAATCGGAGATAGATGGCCCAAGGCTATCACTAATTAAGCGGTACGCAGTGAAGAGAGACGGCTCAAATGTGCCGCCATCTCGTGGTCCCTAACCCTAACATAATATATTTAATGTCTGAAATAATGTGGGTTCTACGGTCGATTTTCTTGAGTTTACGGGACGAAAAACCCGCCTGCCCGTGCCAGAGATCGACTAACTCGGGAACCGGTCGAAAAAAGGCTTAGAAAAATTTCCTTTATTCGCCGACTAGACTCGAAACCAAGTCTTCCTTCCTGCGGCCAAGCGCCTTGGATAGGGCTAAATGGCCTCGCCTACTGCCTTATACGGGAATAAAAAGGCGTTAGCTGATTTTTTTTTTTACTATATTAAGGTTACAGAGATCAATGCTCCCTGGCAGGCAACTGGTTTTTTAAAAAAATCTATGTAATACATGTGATCTGTTACAGAAACACAATTCGCTGTTTCATTCCCATAGGAATAAAACAGCGAAGCAATATTCCCATTTCATTCCCTAAATAATATTTCTTTTTCTAGATCGATTTTTCATTTATCCAGTTTAGTTTCGTTTTCCTGTATTTAAGCAAGGGCGAATGCTGGTCTTGAAATTCACGCTTGCTCTTGTTATCATTCGGGGAGCGAGAGGTGTGATTGAAGTCTGATTAGCGGAATAATGAATTACTGACCATTTAGTAAAACTATATATTTAGAAATTTATGTACATTTAATCATACGAATACAACATTTATTTTATCTTTTTCAATTTAGCTACTTGAATACAAATTCTACCCTTCGGTTCTTCTTTATGAACTGGTCAATAACATCGTCATAAAATGTTGGTTGTAACTTAATTTAACCAAGCAACACGCACACTTGTAAAGGCTGGCTGAAGCTCACTGGCTAGAGCTACGTTGAATGCGTATGGCCTGTGTTTAAGCAACAGAGTGAGACGACGTGAAATGGCTATGCGCACGCATGAAATCACAGTACTGCTGCTGCCAGGACCTGGAAGCTCCTACAACCGAGCAAGCCAAGGTAGCTTAGACTAGATGAGCAAGCATCGGCCTTCGATACACAACGCAAAGCTCAATTAATGCCCGCAAGCTTAAGACGTCTTCTGTCTACAAAAATAAAAGCCTAAATGGAATGCTTATAAATGCATGCATTTAAAACAAATAAATGTTACTTCTTTCGCAATTAATGAGTTTGCGCAGCAAACTGCAAGAGCGAATTCTTTATAGCATGAAGAATTCGCCCCTGCATTTAAGTGATTTTATTGCGAACGGTTTTCGGGATTGTTTTTGAGAATTAAGTCACCTATTTTATAACTAATTATTTCCCTCACATCCATTTGGTGTGGTAAAGATTCCTTACGTCATTGACTGGGTTCAAATCCAAACTCTCCAACCATCGACCCCGTCAGTACCAACTGAGTTACGAAAGCTGAGACAATTATCACAGGAAGAAAAAAAAATCAAATTTATTTCCTAAAATTTGTAAGAGCAACTAAAAGCCCTTTGTGACAGTTCAATTAGTCTCTGATATCCGGACTTTTATCTAACAATTAGCTCAGTTATGTGTATATAAAACTATATAACTAATCAATCTGCAGTGGAGCATCTCGGCAACACTGCAGGTGTCAAGACAAATGTGTAAGTGTTGGTTTTCCATCATTCATGAAGATGCTATAACACCCACTTTAATTCCAATTAACACATCATACAATTTATATTCACTTTGGTCAGAAGCAATACTGGAATCTAACATTGCGATGAACTTTCAGAACAATAACTTTCATCTCCATCTAATATTTGTCCAAAATATCGAATGTCATCAATGGATGCAGTGAAATCAAAAGACGGCGAAATTCCAGCAGTTACCACAGTGGAAGCTGACCTACCCAAAGACCAATTTAGTGAAAGCGATAATGAGATTTCTTCATTATGGCTGTAACTGGTCATCCTCATGTTCGTCGTATTGAACAGTTGATGCCAAAGATGATGAAAGAGACTGTAATTCCTGATTGTCTTCATCATTATCTAAAAGTAACTTTGGCGTAGATGCTCTTGGGACCAATAACTTTCCATCTTCGTTTAGAAACAGATAATTGTAATGATGCCGAAAGAGATGACGAATACTCATTGTCGGCATCACCGCCGTCTAGATTATCTGCTGATGATGGAATTAATTGAGAATCTGATCCCTGGAATAGATGAAAGAAATGAAGTCGATGCAGAGAATGAATACTGATGGTCAGTATCATCTTCCTCTCGGATTGGTGAGAGTAGATGATACTGACGTTACACAGCAATAATGAAAGCGAAGACTGCGATGGAAAATGATTCGCCAGATATCGAACTAGGTAATGATTCGCTTTGGTTAATGTCCATCGTTTCGTCTAATTGCGTGTCTTGCATCGCTGACGATAAAACCGAATCGCTTTGAAACGATGAGTTTGGTCATATTTCTACCTCCCAATATTCCTCTGCTTCTTTGTATGCAAGTAAGTTTGCCATTGTTGAAAAGTAGTGGAATATCCTGAAAAAAATAAAAATATCTTTTAGTGGTCACTTCCGGTTTTATGTTTTAATGCACAAAGATAAATTGCTCGTGTTGAAAATAAAAACTGTTCAATTACCAAATAGAATAGCTTGCCTTTTTTTAATAAAATAAAAATATGATCTTTTGGGAGAATGTATTACTTTTCGCTAGTCTGCTACGAGAAAGATTTCTCACCAAAATAACAGGTAATGGATCAGTGCAGCAGATTAACACTTAATGCACAGGTGTTCGAGAGTATGAGTGAGAGACTCAATTATATTGGCTGTCGCTTATTCGCTTCCACCAATCAGGCGTAGCAACATATTGTGTAATGTCTTGGATAATGTAATTTCGACTGCTGGCAACAAGTTCATGCACGGGCAAGCATATGAAATCACCGTAGCAACGGCTAATAACAGTGAGGTAATAGCTGCTACTGCACACTCTCGCACCCAGAAACTTTACATATCTTTACGCAGCACAATTTTATTTAACTTCCGTGCAATTTTAAGATCATTTATTTCTGTTTTTATTTAATTTCATTAAGATAAATTAAAGGTTGGTTTCTCTTTGTATAAATCAGTTTTTTTTTCCTAGAAATTTCAGTCTATTTTAAGTGCTTTTAAAATTCATTCAATGTTACAGGATTTAAAGAGTTTTCTACTGGTGAACGTAGACATTGAGATAGATGTTTCAGTATATTGTCTTGCCCGTGATGAACGTGTAGAAAGTAATCTTGTTCACATGGTAATGAATCTGCTTTGCTGTAATGTTGCGGTTCTTTATAATCTTCAATTGATTTTGAAGAACACTTCAAGGCGTTGAAGATGATGGTTCAGAGTGAGCAGAGGAAGAATCTTGGAATCGTTTGTGTAATCCTTTTCCATCTGTGAATTGCAAAAGGGAATTCTGATGGGAAAATATTTTTAATTGTAATTTTCAGATTTGTATTTAATTTTCATTTCTATACTATTTAAACAAAAACACTGTTTGATTTCTAAAAAATCAGCTAACGTATTTTATTCTCCTATAGGGAGTAAGCGAGACTGTTTTAGCCCTGTCTAACTTTTGGAAACTGAGGGGATAAGTTCAATTTTTTAAAATAAAACGCTAATCAAACTCAGTATTGGATTAATGTTTGTAGACAAAAAGTTTTATTATTATTGAGAAACCTCCAGGGAGGCAAAGACTCATCGAGGGAAGTCAAGTAATACACGCACCAGCTATCATTCTTATTCTTGAATTCACTCACACTGCTTACACTCACAACATCTAATGGCAATCCATTCCAACTACGCACCACCCTATGAGATAAAAATCTAGCACTCACCCCCCCCCCTTTTTTTAGCGGCATTCATTCTCAGCTTCCAAGTATGTCCTTTCCCCATCTTCCATAAATTGAAAAATTCCATCAATTGAAATGCTGCATGACCCTTTCAGAAGTTTGTAAGTCTCAATCATATCCCCCCCCCCTCTTTCTCCTGTCTGCAGTCTACAAATTCTCAAGCTGTCTTCGTAATCAGTATTCCACAATCCTGATATCATTTTTAACACTGCTTTGCAATCTCTCTCCACTGTATCAAAATCACCATGGAAACCAGACCTGCACACAATATCCAAGTGAGGTCTTATCAAGGGCTTGTAAAAAGGCAAAATTAGTTCCTGGATGTGTTCTGGTCCGCTGAACACAGCGAAAAGAGTTTTTAATTAAAAATTAAAGGAGAGGAGTTCAAGGAGAGGAATGGTGAATTATAGTGAGGAATTTAGATTATGGTTCTGATGTGTTCAGAGGAAGAAACGCCATCTATCATGTGGACAGAGAGCTACAATATTTGAATCCTCGCTGTAAGTTATGTAAAAGCTACAAAATGCGCAGTTACAACTGATATTGTCGTTTTTCATGGCATTTCTTTAAAGAAGTCAGAATTGCATTGAAATCTGTAAGCTTTTACTGGCAAAAATGTCTTTAGGATAAACATCTAAACTCAACTTTATAATGATATAACGGATTGTGTAACAATTCAAGCTGAAATTATGTTCCTTCGTTATTATAATTCAATGAGTTGATTCCATTATAAAGTTCATTTCGGATTTTGCCGATTTTCAGTGCTATAATTAGACGCTTTTGTTTTAATTAATGGGTATTTTATGTGCGCTGTGGTATGATGCAAATATTACCTTCTTTCTTTCTTTTGAAATACAATTTATAGAAAAGAAGTCCGTTTTAAATCTCTTGAAGTAATACGGAAGTAACTTTTTTTAATTTGCTTGTTTTACTAAAAAAAAAATTAATAGGTGGCATTTTCAGTGAGTTGTCCGCTTGCTAAAATCTTTAATTCCCTTCCAAGGAGTAGACGAGACCGGTTTAGCCCTGTCTAACTTTTCAGAGACAGCTGGACTAAAAATTATAACTGCTTATACTAATTATATCACTAATTACACTCCGTTTGAGTATAATTAGTGATAAAGATGAATAGAAACAATGTATTAGACTTGCTTCCTCTGAAATGCGAGTTGAACTTTCTAGTCATTTGCCAAGGCAACTTCGACCAGGCAGTGTTTCCTCTTCTCTCTATCTCTCATTCTGATGAATTATTGCAAGATCTCTATACCTTTTCTGATCAGTGATTTCTTCTAAGTACCAAGGTAAATCTCCTCCACTATCTACTACAGAAACATACGCAATGTTTCTGTAGTAGATAGTGGAACTGTCTTACTCATCTGTAATGTAACTAACAACATGGAAGTGAGCCTTTATCCAACTTTCCCTTGAAAAGAGTGACACAATTTGGCCATCAAATTTTCGTTGTAGGCTTTAATAACCAGCTTCTTATTGGAGATTAAGCAATTTGATTACTGAATTGTCATCATCATCATGCGTATCAAGTATTTAGGCGCAGCATGGCCTGTTCCGGTTTTAAAAGTCATTGTTGAATCTCTTAAGAGAACGTCCTGGTTTTTTTTCCCTACTGGCTTGTACTTTAAGGCTTGTTTTGGTAATCTTTCTGTTTTCATTCTTTGAACGTGTTCCATCCATTTATGTTTATATTTTTTAATATTTTCTATTACTGGTTCTTGGTTTAATTCTTTAATAATTTCTTCGTTTCTTTTGTGATCAAATAGGGTATACTTTGCAGTTTTTCTCATAAGCTTCATTTCTGCTGTTGTTAATCTTTATTTGTCTTTTTGTTTTATTGTCCAGATTTCGCTTCCATACATTAAGACCGGTAGGGCTAATGTATTGTATACTTTTAGCCTGGTTTGTTTTTGAACTAGGTTTGGTTTAAATATAGAGTTAATTAAACCTGTTATTTTTATATATTTTGCAATTTTTATGTTTATATCTTTTTCATTTTCATAAGTGATCATACATCCTAGGTAGTTAAATGAATTCACCTGTTCTAAGATCTTGTTATCTATTACTATTTTAGTTCATGCTGGATCTTGTCCTTTAAAGGCCATAGTTTTTGATTTTTCTGTTGATATTATCATACCATAATCTTTGGATATCTCATTTAGATCTTAAATAGCTTTCTGTAAGTTATCTTCAGGATTTGTAATTATTATTTAGTCGTCGGCAAAAAGGAGGGTGTTTAAGTTCACAGTAGGAGAAAGTTTAATATCTTGATGGAAATTTGTATTCCATTTTATTATTATTTCATTTAGGTAAATATTAAAAAGAGTTGCTGAGAGAGGACATCCCTGTCGGACCCTTTGGTTTATCCCTCTTGTATATGATAGCTCGTGATTTAATCTTATTTGTATTTGATTATCTTCATATATACTCGTGATAGCTTTTAGGATATTATTTGGTATTTGTCTTTCTTTTAATGTGTTAAATAATATGTTTCTTTTAACTTTGTCAAATGCTTTTTCAAAGTCAATAAATGCAATACGTGTTTCAAAATTATATTCTCTTCTTTTCTCTATTATTAATTTTAGGCAAAAGGCCGGATCTATACATGATCGCCCTTTTCTAAATCCATTCTGTACTTCTAAAATAAAGTTTTCGGAATATTTCATTATTTTACTATTTAAGAATCTGCTATATATTTTGTAACAGGAATTTAGTATACTGATACCTTTTTAGTTTTTAGGGTTGTCTCTATTACCATTTTTAAAAATAGGAATCACAATTGCTTTTTTCCATTCTATTGGGGGTTACCAGTTGAATAAATTTTATTTAAAAATAATAAGAGTCTTCCTTTGAATCTTATTCCTGAGTATTTATATAGTTCTGAACCGAGTTTATCTTCTCCAGGTGATTTTCCGTTTCTTTTTTCTTTCAGGCTGATTTTTAATTCTTCTTTAGTTATTTCCTTTTCATTTTCATTAAATGTTTTCTAGTTATATTTTTTAAAATATTTGTCTGTTCGACAATTCTGTGTAGTAATTTAGAAATTCTTCTAATTTCATTTCGGTGTTTAATTTTGTTTGTTTACTGAATTGCGTGCTGCCATATTCATTGCACAGCAGACTTCCTCTCTAACCTTTCCCATCTCTGTACACAGGCCACGGAAAGAATTGGAGAATTTCATGTGGTCGTCCTTGATATTTCAAAAGGCATCTGATGGAGTTGAGCATCGCGGCCTTCTTTCCAAGACCCAACACTTTATGAGTGGACTCCCTCTTCGGGTCATTCGTTGCATATCCCAGTGGATAATTTCCTCTCATCTGATTTTTCCATCAATGCCGGAGCGCCCTAAGGCTCTGCGTTTTCACTCAACCCCCTAAATATGTTCCGTATATTCTTTACAAAACGGATGAAATGGTCATGTTGTAGATGTAGAAATAAAAAGCAAAATAGATTTCAAATGTCCATATAATAATAATGATATTTCGTTTTTAAATAAATAACGTGCTTTTACCAAACAATGCAAACATTAGTGATTGTTGCACTTCGATTGTTTATGCAATTATAAAGGGAAAATGCAGATACTCATTTGAAGTCTTCCAGTTATCTTACGTGCTATTTGTAATTAGCGTATATTTGTTTACAGTAGAAATTCATATTGTAGTGTTTTCAGAGAGCTACTCAAAGCTAAGTATAATTTTGAGTGAAAATTTGAATATTGGTTTAAATCTTAACTTAGTATTGTTTATTTTTGGTAGCTTGTTGTGTCTGTGTGATTTTGGTGTAAATTCCGTTTTTATTTAACTTAGTATTTTAACAATACGTTTCATAGAATAGCACATGGCCAATTCGACGTAAAATAATGGCGTCCAAAAATATGACGCCTTTGTTCAAAAACTGTAGTGTGAGGGAGTTTGTCCAATGTGATGTGTGTGGGATGTATGCTTTCCCGAAGGAGGCTGAAGTATGGATGGAAAGTGAGAGTGGTGGGAGAATGTGCGGAAAGTGTATGCAAAGTGAGCAATTGAAGTATGTGTCAGGTCGTGAGATAGAAATGGTTGAAGGAAGCCAGAATGTGAGTGAAAATAGTGGCTTGATAGGGAATTGCGATGTTGTACAAGATGGCAATGAGAGCGGCGGTCAAAGAGAGAGAGAGGAAGAAATTATACACAGAGAGAAAATCGATTAAATGAAGAAAAAAAAGAGTAATTAATTATATGAATTTCTAGTCGTTATGAAGCAACTTGGATTTCGATGATTCTACAAGATATGTGAGCTACAATGTTATGAAGCGATATTAATTTCTATTTGTAATCAAGTAATTTTGAATTCTATGTCTAGAAGATACGTGAGCTTTAATTTATGAAGCGATATTCATTTCTATTTTTAATAAGCAATTTTTAATTCTATGTCTAGAAGATATGTAAGCTTTAATTTATTTCAATTTTATTAAGTAATTTTGAATTCTATGTCAGGATGGAATGTGAGCATCAATGTTGCGAAGCGATATTTATTTTTATTTGTTATCAAGTAATTTTGAATTCTATGTCTAGAATATACGTGAGCTTTAATTTATGAAGCGATATTCATTTGTATTTGTTATCAAGTAATTTAGAATAATATGTCTAGAAGATATGTGAGCTTCACTTTATGAAGTGATATTCATTTCTATTTTTAATAAGCAATTTTTAATTCTATATCTAGAAGATATGTAAGCTTTAATTTATGAAGCGATATTTATTTGAATTTTTATTAAGTAATTTTGAATTTTATGTCAGGATGGAATGTGAGGTTCAATGTTGCGAAGCGATATTTATTTTTATTTGTTATCAAGTAATTGTGAATTCTTTGTCTAGAAGGTATGTGAGCTTCAATGTTCGAAGCGAAATTCATTTGTATTTGTTATCAAGTAATTTTGAATTCTATGTCTAGAAGATACGTGAGCTTCACTTTATGAAGTGTTATTCATTTCTATTTTTAATAAGCAATTGTTAATTCTATGTCTAGAAGATATGTAAGCTTCAATGATACGAGGCGATATTTATTGTATTTGTCATCAAGTAATTTTGAATTCTATGTCGAGAAGATATGTGAGCTTTAATTTATGAAGCGATATTCATTTGAATTTTTATTAAGTAATTTTGAATTCTATGTCAGGATGGAATGTGAGCTTCAATGTTGCAAAGCGATATTTATTTTTATTTGTTATGAAGTAATTGTGAATTCTTTGTCTAGAAGGTATGTGAGCTTCAATGTTCGAAGCGAAATTCATTTGTATTTGTTATCAAGATTTTGAATTCAATGTCTAGAAGATATGTGAGCTTCAATTTATGAAGTGATATTTATTTCTATTTGTTAATAAGCAATTTTTAATTCTATGTCTAGAAGATATGTAAGCTTCAATGTTACGAAGTGATATTTATTTTTATTTGTAATCAAGTAATTCTGCATTCTGTCTAGAAGATACGTGAGCTTAAATTTATGAAGCGATATTCATTTGTATTTGTTATCATGTAATTTTGAATACTTTATCTAGAAGATATGTAAGCTTCAATGTTACGAAGCGATGTATATTTGTATTTGTTATCAAGTAATTTTGAATTCTATGTCTAGAAGATATGTAAGCTTCAATGTTACGAAGTGATATTTATTTTTATTTGTAATCAAGTAATTTTGAATTCTATGTCTAGAAGATACGTGAGCTTTAATTTTTGAAGCGATATTCATTTGTATTTGTTATCAAGTAATTTTGAATACTATGTCTAGAAGATATGTAAGCTTCAATGTTACGAGGCGATGTATATTTGTATTTGTTATCAAGTAATTTTGAATTCTATGTCGAGAAGATACGTGAGCTTTAATTTATGAAGCGATATTCATTTGTATTTGTTATCAAGTAATTTTGAATACTATACCTAGAAGATATGTAAGCTTCAATGTTACGAAGCGATGTATATTTGTATTTGTTATCACGTAATTTTCAATACTATGTCTAGAAGATATGTAAGCTTCAATGTTACCAAGCGATGTATATTTGTATTTGTTATCAAGTAATTTTGAATTCTATGTCTAGAAGATATGTGAGCTTCAATTCATGAAGTGATATTCATTTCTATTTGTTAATAAGCAATTTTTAATTCTATGTCTAGAAGATATGTAAGCTTCAATGTTACGAAGCGATATTTATTTTTATTTGTAATCAAGTAATTCTGCATTCTGTCTAGAAGATACGTGAGCTTAAATTTATGAAGCGATATTCATTTGTATTTGTTATCATGTAATTTTGAATACTTTATCTAGAAGATATGTAAGCTTCAATGTTACGAAGCGATGTATATTTGTATTTGTTATCAAGTAATTTTGAATTCTATGTCTAGAAGATACGTGAGCTTTAATTTATGAAGTGATATTCATTTCTGTTTGTTAATAAGCAATTTTTAATTCTATGTCTTGAAGATATGTAAGCTTCAATGTTACGAAGCGATATTTATTTTTATTTGTTATCAAGTAATTTTGAATTCTATGTCTAGAAGATACGTGAGCTTTAATTTATGAAGTGATATTCATTTGTATTTGTTATCAAGTAATTTTGAATACTATGTCTAGAAGATTTGTAAGCTTCAATGTTAACAAGCGATGTATATTTGTATTTTTATCAAGTAATTTTGAATTCTATGTCTAGAAGATACGTGAGCTTTAATTTATGAAGTGATATTCATTTCTGTTTGTTAATAAGCAATTTTTAATTCTATGTCTTGAAGATATGTAAGCTTCAATGTAACGAAGGGATATTTATTTTTATTTGTAATCAAGTAATTTTGAATACTATGTCTAGAAGATACGTGCGCTTTAATTTATTAAGCGATATTCATTTGTATTTGTTACCAAGTAATTTTCAATACTATGTCTAGAAGAGATGTAAGTTTCAATGTTACGAAGAGATGTAAATTTGTATTTGTTATCAAGTAATTTTGAACACTATGTCTAGAAGATACGTGCGCTTTAATTTATGAAGCGATATTCATTTGTATTTGTTAATAAGCAATTTTCAATACTATGTCTAGAAGATATGTAAGCTTCAATGTTACGAAGCGATGTATATTTTTATTTGTTATCAAGTAATTTTGAATTCTATGTCTAGAAGATATGTGAGCTTCAATTTAAGAAGTGATATTCATTTCTATTTGTTAATAAGCAATTTTTAATTCTATGTCTAGAAGACATGTAAGTTTCAATGTTACGAAGCGATATTTATTTTTATTTGTAATCAAGTAATTTTGAATTCTATGTCTAGAAGATACGTGACCTTTAAAATATGAAGCGATATTCATTTGTATTTGTTATCAAGTAATTTTGAATACTATGTCTAGAAGATATGTAAGCTTCAATGTTACGAAGCGATGTATATTTGTATTTGTTATCAAGTAATTTTGAATTCTATGTCTAGAAGATACGTGAGCTTTAATTTATGAAGCGATATTCATTTGTATTTGTTATCAAGTAATTTTGAATACTATGTCTAGAAGATACGTGAGCTTTAATTTATGAAGCGATATTCATTTGTATTTGTTATCAAGTAATTTTGAATACTATGTCTAGAAGATATGTAAGCTTCAATGTTACGAAGCGATGTATATTTGTATTTGTTATCAAGTAATTTTGAATTCTATGTCTAGAAGATACCTGAGCTTTAATTTATGAAGCGATATTCATTTGTATTTGTTATCATGTAATTTTGAATACTATGTCTAGAAGATATGTAAGCTTCAATGTTACGGAGCGATGTATATTTGTATTTGTTATCAAGTAATGTTGAATTCTATATTTAGAAGATACGTGAGCTTTAAATTATGAAGCGATATTCATTTGTATTTTTTATCAAGTAATTTTTAATTCTATGTCTAGAAGATATGTAAGCTTCAATGTTACGAGGCGATGTATATTTGTATTTGTTAAAAAGTAATTTTGAATTCTATGTCTAGAAGATACGTGAGCTTTAATTTATGAAGCGATATTCATTTGTATTTGTTATCAAGTAATTTTGAATACTATGTCTAGAAGATTTGTAAGCTTCAATGTTAACAAGCGATGTATATTTGTATTTTTATCAAGTAATTTTGAATTCTATGTCTAGAAGATACGTGAGCTTTAATTTATGAAGCGATATTCATTTGTATTTGTTATGAAGTAATTTTGAATACTATATCTAGAAGATATGTAAGCTTCAATGTTACGAAGCGATGTATATTTGTATTTGTTATGAAGTAATTTTGAATTCTATGTCTTGAAGATACGTCAGTTTTAATTTATGAAGCGATATTCATTTGTATTTCTTATCAAGTAATTTTGAGTATTATGTCTAGAAGATATGTGAGCTTCAATTCATGAAGTGATATTCATTTCTATTTGTTAATAAGCAATTTTTAATTCTATGTCTAGAAGATATGTAAGCTTCAATGTTACGAAGCGATATTTATTTTTATTTGTAATCAAGTAATTTTGAATTCTATGTCTAGAAGATACGTGACCTTTAAAATATGAAGGGATCTTCATTTGTATTTGTTATCAAGTAATTTTGAATTCTATGTCTAGAAGATACGTGAGCTTTAATTTATGAAGCGATATTCATATGTATTTTTTTTATCAAGTAATTTTGAATTCTATGTCTAGAAGATTTGTAAGCTTCAATGTTACGAAGCGATGTATATTTGTATTTGTTATCAAGTAATTTTGAATTCTATGTCTAGAAGATACGTGAGCTTTAATTTATGAAGCGAAATTCATTTGTATTTGTTATGAAGTAATTTTGAATACTATGTCTAGAAGATATGTAAGCTTCAATGTTACGAAGCGATGTATATTTGTATTTGTTATGAAGTAATTTTGAATTCTATGTCTTGAAGATACGTGAGTTTTAATTTATGAAGCGATATTCATTTGTATTTCTTATCAAGTAATTTTGAATATTATGTCTAGAAGATATGTGAGCTTCAATTCATGAAGTGATATTCATTTCTATTTGTTAATAAGCAATTTTTAATTCTATGTCTAGAAGATATGTAAGCTTCAATGTTACGAAGCGATATTTATTTTTATTTGTAATCAAGTAATTCTGCATTCTGTCTAGAAGATATGTGAGCTTAAATTTATGAAGCGATATTCATTTGTATTTGTTATCATGTAATTTTGAATACTTTATCTAGAAGATATGTAAGCTTCAATGTTACGAGGCGATGTATATTTGTATTTGTTAAAAAGTAATTTTGAATTCTATGTCTAGAAGATACGTGAGCTTTAATTTATGAAGCGATATTCATTTGTATTTGTTATCATGTAATTTTGAATACTTTATCTAGAAGATATGTAAGCTTCAATGTTACGAGGCGATGTATATTTTTATTTGTTATCAAGTAATTTTGAATTCTATGTCTAGAAGATATGTGGGCTTTAATTTATGAAGCGAAATTCATTTGTATTTGTTATCAAGTAATTTTGAATACTATGTCTAGAAGATATGTAAGCTTCAATGTTACGAAGTGATATTTATTTTTATTTGTAATCAAGTAATTTTGAATTCTATGTCTAGAAGATACGTGAGCTTTAATTTTTGAAGCGATATTCATTTGTATTTGTTATCAAGTAATTTTGAATACTATGTCTAGAAGATATGTAAGCTTCAATGTTACGAGGCGATGTATATTTGTATTTGTTATCAAGTAATTTTGAATTCTATGTCGAGAAGATACGTGAGCTTTAATTTATGAAGCGATATTCATTTGTATTTGTTATCAAGTAATTTTGAATACTATACCTAGAAGATATGTAAGCTTCAATGTTACGAAGCGATGTATATTTGTATTTGTTAGCAAGTAATTTTGAATTCTATGTCGAGAAGATAAGTGAGCTTTAATTTATGAAGCGATATTCATTTGTATTTGTTATCAAGTAATTTTGAATACTATACCTAGAAGATATGTAAGCTTCAATGTTACGAAGCGATGTATATTTGTATTTGTTATCACGTAATTTTCAATACTATGTCTAGAAGATATGTAAGCTTCAATGTTACCAAGCGATGTATATTTGTATTTGTTATCAAGTAATTTTGAATTCTATGTCTAGAAGATATGTGAGCTTCAATTCATGAAGTGATATTCATTTCAGTTTGTTAATAAGCAATTTTTAATTCTATGTCTAGAAGATATGTAAGCTTCAATGTTACGAAGCGATATTTATTTTTATTTGTAATCAAGTAATTCTGCATTCTGTCTAGAAGATACGTGAGCTTAAATTTATGAAGCGATATTCATTTGTATTTGTTATCATGTAATTTTGAATACTTTATCTAGAAGATATGTAAGCTTCAATGTTACGAAGCGATGTATATTTGTATTTGTTATCAAGTAATTTTGAATTTTATGTCTAGAAGATACGTGAGCTTTAATTTATGAAGTGATATTCATTTCTGTTTGTTAATAAGCAATTTTTAATTCTATGTCTTGAAGATATGTAAGCTTCAATGTTACGAAGCGATATTTATTTTTATTTGTTATCAAGTAATTTTGAATTCTATGTCTAGAAGATACGTGAGCTTTAATTTATGAAGCGATATTCATTTGTATTTGTTATCAAGTAATTTTGAATACTATGTCTAGAAGATTTGTAAGCTTCAATGTTAACAAGCGATGTATATTTGTATTTTTATCAAGTAATTTTGAATTCTATGTCTAGAAGATACGTGAGCTTTAATTTATGAAGTGATATTCATTTCTGTTTGTTAATAAGCAATTTTTAATTCTATGTCTTGAAGATATGTAAGCTTCAATGTAACGAAGGGATATTTATTTTTATTTGTAATCAAGTAATTTTGAATACTATGTCTAGAAGATACGTGCGCTTTAATTTATTAAGCGATATTCATTTGTATTTGTTACCAAGTAATTTTCAATACTATGTCTAGAAGAGATGTAAGTTTCAATGTTACGAAGAGATGTAAATTTGTATTTGTTATCAAGTAATTTTGAACACTATGTCTAGAAGATACGTGCGCTTTAATTTATGAAGCGATATTCATTTGTATTTGTTAATAAGCAATT
The DNA here is from genome assembly GCF_054136105.1 of Typopeltis vanoorti. Lineage (NCBI taxonomy): Eukaryota > Metazoa > Arthropoda > Arachnida > Uropygi > Thelyphonidae > Typopeltis > Typopeltis vanoorti. Next base: position 9,835,297 of record NC_143558.1, read on the forward strand.
TTCAATACTATGTCTAGAAGATATGTAAGCTTCAATGTTACGAAGCGATGTATATTTTTATTTGTAATCAAGTAATTTTGAATTCTATGTCTAGAAGGTATGTGAGCTTCAATTTAAGAAGTGATATTCATTTCTGTTTGTTAATAAGCAATTTTTAATTCTATGTCTAGAAGATATGTAAGTTTCAATGTTACGAAGCGATATTTATTTTTATTTGTAATCAAGTAATTTTGAATTCTATGTCTAGAAGATACGTGACCTTTAAAATATGAAGCGATATTCATTTGTATTTGTTATCAAGTAATTTTGAATACTATGTCTAGAAGATATGTAAGCTTCAATGTTACGAAGCGATGTATATTTGTATTTGTTATCAAGTAATTTTGAATTCTATGTCTAAAAGATACGTGAGCTTTAAATTATGAAGCGATATTCATTTGTATTTTTTATCAAGTAATTTTGAATACTATGTCTAGAAGATATGTAAGCTTCAATGTTACGAAGCGATGTATATTTGTATTTGTTATCAAGTAATTTTGAATTCTATGTCTAGAAGATACCTGAGCTTTAATTTATGAAGCGATATTCATTTGTATTTGTTATCAAGTAATTTTGAATACTATGTCTAGAAGATTTGTAAGCTTCAATGTTAACAAGCGATGTATATTTGTATTTTTATCAAGTAATTTTGAATTCTATGTCTAGAAGTTACGTGAGCTTTAATTTATGAAGCGATATTCATTTGTATTTGTTATCAAGTAATTTTGAATACTGTGTCTAGAAGATATGTAAGCTTCAATGTTACGAAGCGATGTATATTTGTATTTGTTATCAAGTAATTTTGAATTCTATGTCTAGAAGATACGTGAGCTTTAATTTATGAAGCGATATTCATATGTATTTTTTTTATCAAGTAATTTTGAATTCTATGTCTAGAAGATTTGTAAGCTTCAATGTTACGAAGCGATGTATATTTGTATTTGTTATCAAGTAATTTTGAATTCTATGTCTAGAAGATACGTGAGCTTTAATTTATGAAGCGAAATTCATTTGTATTTGTTATGAAGTAATTTTGAATACTATGTCTAGAAGATATGTAAGCTTCAATGTTACGAAGCGATGTATATTTGTATTTGTTATGAAGTAATTTTGAATTCTATGTCTTGAAGATACGTGAGTTTTAATTTATGAAGCGATATTCATTTGTATTTCTTATCAAGTAATTTTGAATATTATGTCTAGAAGATATGTGAGCTTCAATTCATGAAGTGATATTCATTTCTATTTGTTAATAAGCAATTTTTAATTCTATGTCTAGAAGATATGTAAGCTTCAATGTTACGAAGCGATATTTATTTTTATTTGTAATCAAGTAATTTTGAATTCTATGTCTAGAAGATACGTGACCTTTAAAATATGAAGCGATATTCATTTGTATTTGTTATCAAGTAATTTTGAATACTATGTCTAGAAGATATGTAAGCTTCAATATTACGAAGCGATGTATATTTGTATTTGTTATCAAGTAATTTTGAATTCTATGTCTAGAAGATACGTGAGCTTTAATTTATGAAGCGATATTCATATGTATTTTTTTTATCAAGTAATTTTGAATTCTATGTCTAGAAGATTTGTAAGCTTCAATGTTACGAAGCGATGTATATTTGTATTTGTTATCAAGTAATTTTGAATTCTATGTCTAGAAGATACGTGAGCTTTAATTTATGAAGCGAAATTCATTTGTATTTGTTATGAAGTAATTTTGAATACTATGTCTAGAAGATATGTAAGCTTCAATGTTACGAAGCGATGTATATTTGTATTTGTTATGAAGTAATTTTGAATTCTATGTCTTGAAGATACGTGAGTTTTAATTTATGAAGCGATATTCATTTGTATTTCTTATCAAGTAATTTTGAATATTATGTCTAGAAGATATGTGAGCTTCAATTCATGAAGTGATATTCATTTCTATTTGTTAATAAGCAATTTTTAATTCTATGTCTAGAAGATATGTAAGCTTCAATGTTACGAAGCGATATTTATTTTTATTTGTAATCAAGTAATTTTGAATTCTATGTCTAGAAGATACGTGACCTTTAAAATATGAAGCGATATTCATTTGTATTTGTTATCAAGTAATTTTGAATACTATGTCTAGAAGATATGTAAGCTTCAATATTACGAAGCGATGTATATTTGTATTTGTTATCAAGTAATTTTGAATTCTATATCTAGAAGATACGTGAGCTTTAATTTATGAAGCGATATTCATATGTATTTTTTTTATCAAGTAATTTTGAATTCTATGTCTAGAAGATTTGTAAGCTTCAATGTTACGAAGCGATGTATATTTGTATTTGTTATCAAGTAATTTTGAATTCTATGTCTAGAAGATACGTGAGCTTTAATTTATGAAGCGAAATTCATTTGTATTTGTTATGAAGTAATTTTGAATACTATGTCTAGAAGATATGTAAGCTTCAATGTTACGAAGCGATGTATATTTGTATTTGTTATGAAGTAATTTTGAATTCTATGTCTTGAAGATACGTGAGTTTTAATTTATGAAGCGATATTCATTTGTATTTCTTATCAAGTAATTTTGAATATTATGTCTAGAAGATATGTGAGCTTCAATTCATGAAGTGATATTCATTTCTATTTGTTAATAAGCAATTTTTAATTCTATGTCTAGAAGATATGTAAGCTTCAATGTTACGAAGCGATATTTATTTTTATTTGTAATCAAGTAATTCTGCATTCTGTCTAGAAGATATGTGAGCTTAAATTTATGAAGCGATATTCATTTGTATTTGTTATCATGTAATTTTGAATACTTTATCTAGAAGATATGTAAGCTTCAATGTTACGAGGCGATGTATATTTGTATTTGTTAAAAAGTAATTTTGAATTCTATGTCTAGAAGATACGTGAGCGTTAATTTATGAAGCAATATTCATTTGTATTTGTTATCAAGTAATTTTTAATACTATATCTAGAAGATATGTAAGCTTCAATGTTACTAGGCGATGTATATTTGTATTTGTTATCAAGTAATTTTGAATTCTATGTCTAGAAGATACGTGAGCTTCAATGTTACGAAGCGATGTATATTTGTATTTGTTATCAAGTAATTTTGAATTCTATGTATAGAAGATACGTGAGCTTCAATATTACGAGGCGATGTATGTTTGTATTTGTTATCAAGTAATTTTGAATTCTATGTCTAGAAGATACGTGAGCTTCAATGTTACGAAGCGATGTATATTTGTATTTGTTATCAAGTAATTTTGAATTCTATGTCTAGAAGATACGTGAGCTTCAATGTTACGAAGCGATGTATATTTGTATTTGTTATCAAGTAATTTTGAATTCTATGTCTAGAAGATACGTGAGCTTTAATTTATGAAGCGATATTCATTTGTATTTGTTATCAAGTAATTTTTAATACTATGTCTAGAAGATATGTAAGCTTCAATGTTACGAGGCGATGTTTATTTGTATTTGTTATCAAGTAATTTTGAATTCTATGTCTAGAAGATATGTGAGCTTTAATTTATGAAGCGATATTCATTTGTATTTGTTATCAAGTAATTTTGAATTCTATGTCTAGAAGATATGTGCGCTTTAATTTATTAAGCGATATTCATTTGTATTTGTTACCAAGTTATTTTCAATACTATGTCTAGAAGAGATGTAAGATTCAATGTTACGAAGAGATGTAAATTTGTATTTGTTATCAAGTAATTTTGAACACTATGTCTAGAAGATATGTAAGATTCAATGTTACGAAGCGATGTATATTTGTATTTGTTATCAAGTAATTTTGAATTCTATGTCTAGAAGATATGTGAGCTTTAATTTATGAAGCGATATTCATTTGTATTTGTTATCAAGTAATTTTGAATACTATGTCTAGAATATATGTAAGATTCAATGTTACGAAGCGATGTATATTTGTATTTGTTATCAAGTAATTTTGAATTCTATGTCTAGAAGATATGTGCGCTTTAATTTATTAAGCGATATTCATTTGTATTTGTTAATAAGCAATTTTCAATACTATGTCTAGAAGATATGTAAGCTTCAATGTTACGAAGCGATGTATATTTGTATTTGTTATCAAGTAATTTTGAATTCTATGTCTAGAAGATATGTGAGCTTTAATTTCCCCACCCCCCCCCCCCCCCACCCCCCCCCCCCCCCACCCCCCCCCCCCCCCACCCCCCCCCCCCCCCACCCCCCCCCCCCCCCACCCCCCCCCCCCCCCACCCCCCCCCCCCCCCACCCCCCCCCCCCCCCACCCCCCCCCCCCCCCACCCCCCCCCCCCCCCACCCCCCCCCCCCCCCACCCCCCCCCCCCCCCACCCCCCCCCCCCCCCACCCCCCCCCCCCCCCACCCCCCCCCCCCCCCACCCCCCCCCCCCCCCACCCCCCCCCCCCCCCACCCCCCCCCCCCCCCACCCCCCCCCCCCCCCACCCCCCCCCCCCCCCACCCCCCCCCCCCCCCACCCCCCCCCCCCCCCACCCCCCCCCCCCCCCACCCCCCCCCCCCCCCACCCCCCCCCCCCCCCACCCCCCCCCCCCCCCACCCCCCCCCCCCCCCACCCCCCCCCCCCCCCACCCCCCCCCCCCCCCACCCCCCCCCCCCCCCACCCCCCCCCCCCCCCAAGAATAGAATGTAAATATATATGAAGTACACCATTTTTAAGGCAAAAATTTAAAACAGAAATTGCTGGACCCTAAAACGCATTTTCTGCTAAGGGAGTGGTGGAATCTCTTTAGCCATAATTTAATTTTGAAGAAAAGACTAGTAAATTTATTTATTGCATAAAAAGAAGAAAAAACTAAGCATTCAATAGTACTCTTAACTATTCTGAAGGTTTAAGCTAGTAATGTTCATACAAAACTCAGATTGAATCCTGGTATTTTTGATATTGCACGGAAATACAGAAACTTGAAGTAATTGTAATATGTCACCATGGAAACTTAGTTGTTTTGTTTTCTCCACAGACGTTTGATGTATGAAGATGAGAGGGGTGGGGGAGTGTCTCAATGATACCTTTACCAACGAAAATCTCATTCTGTAGAATAGACCCTGTAATATCATAGGGCAATACTAATTGGTCTGCGCAGTCATGGTCCTGTGGAAATGGAGTTGCTTCCATAGCATCAGACTGCCCAAAGCATGTTCGTTATAGGTTAGCTTCTAGTCATCGACTAGGGAATCATTTTTTGACCTTTCTTCACGTGGTTTTCCAGAGATAGTCGGCCTTTGACAAAAACAGGTACGTTTTTTTCTACCCTTCAGGAAACTTGGAGTTTTAATCCCGCATCTCAAAACATAGACAGAACTCTCACTTTTCCGAGAAAATATGAAAATATACCTGATAGAGTTTATGGCCGCGAGAATATTGCACTTGTCTACCATACGCCCCTGAAAATATTGATTCATTGATAAACCATGTTTACTGTCAGTGATGGCAGAAGGGTGGAGATTGCCTTCTTGTCGATCTAACCATTAGTTACCACTACATATGCATGGCGTATTTTCTTTGCGGAATGAAAGAGGTTAGAAAATTTATTTCATTTTTATTTACTAATATAATAACAATATATCATAATATTTACAATTAGGATCACTAGATGGCGGCTGTTGTGTACCATATTCACACATCTCTTTTTTAACGCAATGGCTGGAGATTGCAGTAATATTTTTAGGTGAAAATGAACACACCCGCAAACCAAAAATTGTCGCTTATTACATGGAATGAAAAAACCGAGTATTTTATGTATATTTATTTTTATTTTTTTTAATATAAAAATAATCCTCGTAGTATAATGAAATGCGTGTAATATGAGATGAGATTAAAGAAAGTAAATCAAAAACATAATCCTTTATCCTACGGAATGAATAAAAAACAGCTGTCAAATTGCCCGAAGGTTTATGCTCTACGGACCACAAACAGGTTTTCTTCTTGGAAATTAATCTATTGGTCTCTTTTCTCCTCTCTAAATCTGTCTACAGCATAAACTTCCCAGCCCTTACATCGAGTGGCCTGCTTCCCAGGCGACTGTGCATGCGGACACTCCCTTCAAACTACCCGTGAAACTTTAATCTTAGCAAGTTTTAACCGGCTTCATTGCAAATGACACGAGTTACATCACATTTTCTAATTTTGTTTCTCTGAATTTCGTCGAGCAGTGTGTTTCACACAGTGATACATAATGTTCCATTTACAGACCGGAAGTTCTCTGCAGTAATCATCTCCTCTGATGACCTTAGAGTAACTCCTTGTGATGGCTAAGGATGGACATTGGCTATCCACCACTCTTCAAAAAGTTATTATTATTATTATTATTATTATTTAAACATCCCCATGGAGTCCGGAGATTCATTAGGGGAGACCCGAATCAAACATCGCGCACACAAATCCGGTCATATCTCTCCTTGAATCCATTCACAGTCAGGAAACTCACAACAATTCTGGCAATCCATTCCACTCATTCATCACTAAATGCAAAAAATCTGGTCTGCACACCCCTACATACCCTAAAATGGCCCCTAGTTCTCCATTTGTCATATATTGAAAAATTTCATTTACTTCAATTTTATAAATCTCTTTAATATCTTAAAGGTTTCCATCATGTCCCCTCTTTTCCACTTGTCAGCTAAATTTTGTAACCCACAAACCCTTAACCTATCCTCGTATGCAGTATTCTCCAAACCTGTTACCATCTTGGTCACTCATCTCTGAATCTTTTCAACCAACTCCTGGTCCCCAAGAAACCCAGGTGACCAAACCTGTATGCAGTACTCAACATGTGGCCAAATCATAGCCTTATAAAGAGAGATAATAACTTAGCTTTACTTGATGGTGTGTTTTTCAACATCCAAATAATTTGTTGAGTTATTTTACCGACTTTTGCAATATGCCCCTGAAATTTAACTCTTTGTCCACCATCATCCCAAATTCCCTAGCCTCATCAATTTCCTGCAAAGCAATAGCATCAATATGATAGATCATATGCAACCGTTTGAACCTGAAGCGCATAACCATACATTTTGCAACATGAACTTTACAATCATGATCCTTTGCCCACAACGCCAATTTATTTAAATCATCCTGCAGGATATCAACTACCGTTTTCTGTAGTTCTCCATAATCAGCATCATTAGTAGTGGCCCTAGTGCATACACTGAGGTACTCCACTAGTCACCATCGTTCTCCTAAACTCCACTCCACCATACACTACTCTCTGGTCTGTCCGTCAGCCATTCCCCTATCAATGTTACTAGCCTCATATCCATCCCCATCCTCTCCAGTTTTTGTAATACTTTTCCATGTGCGATTCTGTCAAATGCCTTCGCAAAGTTGAGAAGAATCATGGTATGGCCATTACCTTTATCCAAATCTGCAGTCACTTTATTATAAAATTTTGAAAAAGTTACTAAGACAGGACCTACCCTTTACAAAGCCATACTGCCCACTATAGAGTATCGCATCCCCATCCACCTACTGTTGTATTTTAATTTTCATCAACTTTTCCAATATTCTAACAACCACTCCCTATACATTAATTGGTCTGTAGTTCGCCACCTCTGTCTTGGAGCTACCTCTGTGTAATGAAAGTATCTTACTCTCTTTCCACTCCCTTGGAACCTTGTCAGAGATAAGATTTAGATTGAACAAGTTCTTCAGAGGCAATCCCAATTCTCTTGCACATTCATGTAGCACATGGGCTGATATGCCACCCAATCCCACTGCTATATTCACATCGATATTATTTTAATATGCTGAACACCTCCTGTCCAACTACCTCAATGATGATATGCATCTCTGTGACATTTGTAACATGAATCAACTGCATGACACACCTTTTCAAAACGATCACTCACAACTCAACTATTTCTTTTGGTTCAGTCACCTTCCTACCACAAGCGTTGTTTTAAGTCATTCAGCCATTGTCATTTTCTTCTTACTTGCTACAGAACGAAAAACTCTTTTGGGTTTACTTTGGCCCGTTTAGCTAATTCTCTCTCATAGTCCGATTTGGCCTTCCTTATCATACTAGTCACCCTTCTCAGTTGCACTTTGAACTGCTGAAGAGTTCAGTAAGAATCACTTTTTCTTATATTTCCTCCACAATGTTTTTTTTTATTTTTTATTTTTATTTTGCATTTCTTCCTTTATATCCCTACTCATCCACTTCATTCCAACTTGGATTATCCTCCTCACCTTGGGCATGCAAACTGATACTGCTACCCTCAATCTGACACCACTTGCCATGCACTACTGACATTGTTTCCTTGTAGCTTCTCAAGCCATGGCACTGTCTCAAGATGACTCCTGAATCTCTATAACTATGTCATTTGCAGTACAGTGAAGTTCGGGCTAAACGGTTTTGCCTACGTCCCCTGAGAAATAAAAGGCATAGAGGATTTATCATCATCATCATCATCATCAATTTCCTGATATGCACTCCAATGGGGTTTCAGGCTACTATGACAGCACTATTGAGTAACTTCATATTATTATTGATTTTCTATCAACAATTATTATTGATTTCCTGTCTGAATCAACCCACTTAGACCATGGTCTTCCTCTGAGTCCCTTTCCTGTCATGTTGGCATCAAACTCCTGATTTGCTAACCTTTAATCACTTATTCAATTTAAATGGCTGTTTCACCTTAGAGTTACTCTGCTGACATTCTTGAATGCTAATAATGTCAAGTTCCTTCTAATATCTTTATTTGTAATATGATTCTGCCACTGATGTCATCGGTTCACTGTCCTAATTTTCCCCCAGAACCCTCATATCTGTGGTCTCTAGTTTTTCATCAAGTGCTTTATTTCTAACGCAGCTCTCGGATCCATAATTTAAAACTGGTTTTTAAACAGTGTCTTGTATACAGCTAATTTAGTGGTTTGGCTAATTTCACTCTTATTCCATACAAATATATTTCGCTGACTTCCTATTACACTCGTGCTAGAATAGTTATTCTGTTGTTTATTTCCGGATTCAGTCTGCCATCTTTTTTACTGTGCCCAAAAAAGTTGAAATATTTTACTTCCTCTAGAGGGTATCCATTGTGAATGCAGCTGAAGGTTTCTATGGTCCTGAGTATTTCCTAGTTTTGGTCTTTTTATTGCTGTTTTTTTAGCCAAATTTGTTATTCAACTTAGAGAATTATGAAAACTTGCACTAGATATATTTAGAAGTAAAACATCATCTGCATAAAGCAAGGCGCTACGTTTGACATCTCCAATTCTAATATTAGGCCTGATGCCAGTTTCTTTCATAATGTGATCCACATTTTCAGATGTGATCCACAGATCCTGACAGCCTCTATTTGGCCTGAATTCAGCTTGTTATTTTCCAAGTTTCGCTTCCACAATCTTTCTGAATCCCTTTTCAAGTATGCTTGAATAAATCTTACTTGGAACACTTAGTAGACAAATTCCTCTGTAATTCTCACATTTAGGTTTATTTCCCTTTTTTTATAGATGGGTACTATGAGAGCTCTACTCCAATCATTGAGAATTCGACCTCCTGACTAGGCCCTCTGAATTACGCAATGTTGCCACTACAAATCTTTTATACCTCCATACTTAAGCATTTCTGGTCAAATATCATCTACTCCTGCTACCTTTCCACATTTCAGGCTTTTGGTGGCTTTTCTACTTGAAGTATTGATAAGTACTCCTCTTTGCATTACTATTGAAAAATTTCCAGCATGGTTCCGTCACTGCTTGGTTCATTTAACAGTATTTCAAAGTAATTACTCCAGCCATCTAAGACATCCTTATTTTCGATTTTCATGTCACGTTTATTATCCTTGATTCCTTTTATAGTACTCTTTCCTCCATTTCTAAGTTTCTTCAATAGCCTCCAGAACATTTTACCACTTTCCTCACATTTATTTTCGACATTCTTAGTAAAGTCTTCCCATCAGTTTTGTTTAATTACTTTTAAACACAGCTCCTCTCGCTTACATTTCTCTCTGTATTCTTTGAGGGCAACTGCCAACTCGTTTGCTAGGAACTTTTGTTATGCTTTCTGCTTTTTCAGGACTCTTTCTTTAACTTCTTGGGTCCACCATGGTTTTCTTATTTTTCTATCCTCCCTGCAGATACCACATACCTCGCTAACTGAATCAATCAATGTTTTAAATTTAGTGTTATCCTTTATCCAAGTGTAAGCAAACAAAGTTTGCACCTGAAGTATCTTCAGGACTGAGGTAACTCGTGGTGAAGGTGGACCAAGTTCTCATTACTCCCTGTCCCAGAAGCTCCCATAATGCAAAACACACCTCCTTGTGGACATGCACAAGGATTAAACTAAATTTATTATAGTCTAACCAAGTGAAAATAACTTCCAACAATGAATGTTTTTTTCAGTTTGCCACTGAGATTTCAAGGTTTGGTTCTTGTTTTTGAACTGTTTCATTTTTCTTCAATAATGTTTGTATAGTCGAGTTTATATGGTGATTAAGGTTCAATAATGTGATTTTTTAACATAATTTTAGAGTTGTAAATTCTGAATTCTGCTTAAAGAAAGCATTGTCTGTAGCTCCAGTAAGAAGGACACTCCAGTAACATTGCAATCATATTTTGATAAATTCGTATCCAACTTAGAAACATAAATATCTTCCATGTACGTACTCAGCAATATAAGATCTGTCCAGCATGAGCAGACCAACTGCCCGCATTCAAACTTCAAGTGAGTAAAGTGATTTTTTGTTGTTATTGCTGATTATAAATGCATCGTGGCTGAATGTTCAATATTTCCAACCACTCTTTGAAATAACTATTAAGCGTGATGGTTTCACCTCTACGGTTTTTTCTCTTCTGGTGTTTTTTTCCTTCTTTTTTTCATAAGATCATTATCTGGAACAGCAGTGTTATACGCTATTTTCTTCGCAAAGCCTTATACTTGCTTCTTTCAACTTGCCAGTCTTTATCTTCTCCCCTATTTACCAAAGAGTTTTTTAAAATTCGTTATACGTCACTCCAATCCACCAGAGGCCGCATGGCATATAAAAATAGAAACCACAACTGAAGGGAGATGGAACGAAAGATGAGTGTTGGGTAGTAGGTTTCGTGCGTTATTCTCGTTTATAGCGTTAGCAGAAATGATGAGGGAGGAGGGGCGAGATGGATGCTATTTCTAGTATTCATCATGAAATGAACAGCGCCAATGAAATTTCTATAGAAACAAAAGCGGAAACAGACCATCTGCGTCAGTTTGCCGAAATTTCTTCTGTTGAGTTGCCTTTGATGGCAAACACTGCGAAATGTCTTAGAAATGTTGACTGTACTCCTTGAAGATAATATTAGGAAATTGATAACGATAATGAGGATACTCACGCCATTTCACATCTATCTCCCCCCCCCCAAAAAAATAAACCTGCAAAAATTCATGATACAATAAAAAAAATTTGGAGTTAAAAATAATTCAATTTAAAAACATCGATTGCCTGTGTATTTTCCTAATTTTCAAAAAATAAAATAAAATAAAATAAAATAAAATGTATCTAAATGGTTATACAAGATCTATTTACACGGACACGATGAATACCGTTTAAAGATTAAGAATCTCTTAAAATTCTTAGAATCTGAAAACAAGGAAATGGTCCTCTACGCATTGTATGGTATGGTGAAAAAACAGTACTGAACTTTTACATCCTTTTCAGTAAACGCGGAGCCTGTGTGGCTTAGTGGATGTGGCGTATGCACACCACAGCAAGAAAGAAGACTTTGTTTCGAATCTAGTCGGCGACTAGAAGAAATTTTCCTAAGCCTTTTTTCGACCGGTTCCCTAGTTAGTCGATCTCTGGCAAGGGCAAGCGGGTTTTTTCTCCCGTAAACTCAAGAAAATCGACCATAGTACCCACTTCGATCATCCACTTCGTGATACGTTCCGAAGTTGGAAAACGGAGGAGTGAGTCTAGACTTCAATCAACCAATTGGTGATCCAGTCCAAAGTTAGAAGAGGAGCCACAGAGAGTTCTATCATCCACTTTGTGATACGTTTCGAAGTTATAAGGCGAACGAGTGAGTCGAGACTTCAATGAATCACTTGGGGATCCACTCCGAAGTTAGAAGACGAGCCACAGACTCGATGGTTCGATCATCCACTTCTTGATACGTTCCGAAGTTGGAAGGCTGACGAGTGAGTCGAAACTTCAATGAGCCACTTTTGGATCCACTCTGAAGTTAGAAGAGGAGCCACAGACTCGAGTGTTCGATCATGCACTTCGTGATACGTTTCAAAGTTGAAAGACGGACGAGTGAGTCGAGACTTCAATCAATCAATTGGTGATTCAGTCCGAAGTTAGAAGTGGAGCCACGGATTAGTGTGTTCGATCTTCCACTTCGGGATACGTTCCGAAGTTGGAAGACGGAGGAGAGAGTGGAGACTTTAATCAACCAATTGGTGATTCAGTCCGAAGATAGAAGAGGAGCCACGGACTTGAGGGTTCGATAATCAACTTCGTGATACGTTCCGAAGTTGGAAGACGGACTAATGAGTAGAGACTTCAATCAACCGCTTGGGGATCCACTCCAAAGTTAGAAGAGGAGCAACAGAATCCAGTGTTCAATCATGCACTTCGTGATAGGCTCCAATGTTTGAAGACGGAGGAGTGGGTCGAGACTTCAATCAACCAATTGGTGATTAAATCCGAAGTTCGAAGAGGAACAACAGACTCCAGTGTTCGATCATCCACTTAGGGACACGTTCCGAAGTTGGATGACGGACGAATGAGTCGAGACTTCAAAAAACCAATTAGTGATTCAGTCCGAAGTTAGATGAGAAGCCACGGACTCAAGGGTTCGATCATTCACTTCGTTATACGTTCCGAAGTTGGAAGACGGACGAGTGAGTCGAGACTTCAATGAACCACTAGGGGATCCTCTCAGAATATAGAAAAGGAGCCACAGACTCGCGGGTTCGATCATCGATTTCGTGATACGTTCCGAAGTAGGAAGGCGAACGAGTGAGTCGAGACTTCAAAGACACTTGGTGATCCAGTCCGAAGTTAGAAGAGGAGCCATAGACTCGAGGGTTCCATAATCCACTTCGTGATACGTTCCGAAGTTGGAAAACCGACGAGTGAGTCGAGACTTCAATCAACCGCTTGGGGATCCACTCCGAAGTTAGAAGAGGAGCTAGTGACTCGAGGATTCGATCATACACTTCGTGATACTTTCCAAAGTTAGAAGAGGGACGAGTGAGTAGAGACTTCAAAGAACCACTTGGGGACCCACTCCAAAGTTAGAAGAGAAGTTACAGACTCGAGGGTTCGATCATCCACTTCGTGATACGTTCCGAAATTGGAAGACTGACGAGTGAGTCGAGACTTCAGTCAACCACTTGGGGATCCACTCCGAAGTTAGAAGAGGAGCCGTCAGACTCGAGAGTTCGATCATCCACTTCGTGATACGTTCCGAAGTTGGAAGGCGAACGAATGAGTCGAGACTTCAATCAACCGCTTGAGGATCTACTAAAGTTACAAGAGGAGCCACAGACTCGAGGGTTCGATCATCAACTTCGTGACACGTTCCGAAGTTGGAAGATGGACGAGTGAGTCTAGACTTCAATGAATCACTTGGGGATCCACTCCGAAGTTAGATCAGGAGCCACAGACTCGAGAGTTCGATCATCCACTTCGTGATACGTTCCGAAGTTGGAAGGCTGACCAGTGAGTGGAGACTTCAAAGAACCACTTGGGGATCCACTCCGAAGTTAGAAGAGTAGCCACACACTCGAGGGATCAATCATCCACTTCGTGATATGTTCCGAAGTTGGAAGGCTGAGGAGTGAGGCGAGACTTCAATGAACCACTTGGGGATCTACTCCGAAGTTAGAAGAGGAGCCACAGACTCGAGTGTTCGATCATGCACTTCGTGATACGTTTCAAAGTTGAAAGACGGATGAGTGAGTCGAGACTTCAATCAACCAATTGGTGATTCAGTCCGAAGATAGAAGATTAGCCACGGACTTGAGGTTTCGATTTTCCATTTCATGATACGTTCCAATGTTTGAAGACGGACGAGTGGGTCGAGACTTCAATCAACCAATTGGTGTTTCAGTCCGAAGATAGAAGAGGAGAAACAGACTCCAGTGTTCGATCATGCACTTCGTGATACGTTGCGAAGTTGGAAGTCGGACGAGGGAGTCGAGACTTCAGTCAACCACTTAGGGATCCACTCTGAAGTTAGAAGAGGAGCCACAGACTCGATGGTTCGATCATCCACTTCGTGATACGTTCCGAAGTTGGAAGGCGAACGAGTGAGTCGAGATTTCAATCAACTGCTTGGGGATCTACTCCAAAGTTAGAAGAGGAGCCACAGACTCGAGGGTTCGATCATCCACTTCGTGATACGTTCCGAAGTTGGAAGACGGACGAGTGAGTTGAGACTTCAATCAACCATTTGGGGTTCCACCCCGACGTCAGAAAAGGAGCCACAGACTCGAGGGTTTGATCATCCACTTCGTGATACGTTCCGAAGTTGGGAGGCGGACGAGTGAGTCCAGATTTCAATCAACCACTTGGGGATCCACTCCGAAGTTAGAAGAGGAGCAACAGGCTCGAGTGTTCGATCATGCACTTCGTGATACGTTTCAAAGTTGAAAGACGGACGAGTGAGTCGAGACTTCAATCAACCAATTGGTGTTTCAGTCCGAAGTTAGAAATGGAGCCACGGATTCGCATGTTCGATCATCCACTTCGTGATACGTTACGAAGTTGGATGACGGAGGAGTGAGTCGAGACTTCAATCAACCACTTGGTTATCCAGTCCGAAGTAAGAAGAGGAACAACAGACTCCAGTGTTGGATCATGCAGTTCGTGACACGTTCCAATGTTTGAAGACGAACGAATGGGTCGAGACTTCAATCAACCAATTGGTGATTCAGTCCGAAGTTAGAAGAAGAGCAATAGACTCCAGTGTTCGATCATGCACTTCGTGATACGTTCCAATGTTTGAAGACGGACGAGTGAGTCGAGACTTCAATCAACCAATTGGTTATTCAGTCCGAAGTTTGAAGAGGAGCCACGGACTCTCGTGTTCGATCATCCGCTTAGGGACACGTTCCGAAGTTGGAAGACGGACGAGTGAGTCGGGACTTCAATAAACCAATTGGTGTTTCAGTCCGAAGTTAGAAATGGAGCCACGGATTCGCGTGTTCGATCATCCACTTCGTGATACGTTACGAAGTTGGATGACGGAGGAGTGAGTCGAGACTTCAATCAACCACTTGGTTATCCAGTCCGAAGTAAGAAGAGGAACAACAGACTCCAGTGTTGGATCATGCAGTTCGTGACACGTTCCAATGTTTGAAGACGAACGAATGGGTCGAGACTTCAATCAACCAATTGGTGATTCAGTCCGAAGTTAGAAGAAGAGCAATAGACTCCAGTGTTTGATCATGCACTTCGTGATACGTTCCAATGTTTGAAGACGGACGAGTGAGTCGAGAATTCAATCAACCAATTGGTTATTCAGTCCGAAGTTTGAAGAGGAGCCACGGACTCTCGTGTTCGATCATCCGCTTAGGGATACGTTCCGAAGTTGGAAGACGGACGAGTGGGTCGGGACTTCAATAAACCAATTGGTGTTTCAGTCCGAAGTTAGAAATGGAGCCACGGATTCGCGTGTTCGATCATCCACTTCGTGATACGTTACGAAGTTGGATGACGGAGGAGTGAGTCGAGACTTCAATCAACCACTTGGTTATCTAGTCCGAAGTAAGAAGAGGAACAACAGACTCCAGTGTTGGATCATGCAGTTCGTCACACGTTCCAATGTTTGAAGACGAACGAATGGGTCGAGACTTCAATCAACCAATTGGTGATTCAGTCCGAAGTTAGAAGAAGAGCAATAGACTCCAGTGTTCGATCATGCACTTCGTGATACGTTCCAATGTTTGAAGACGGACGAGTGAGTCGAGACTTCAATCAACCAATTGGTTATTCAGTCCGAAGTTTGAAGAGGAGCCACGGACTCTCGTGTTCGATCATCCGCTTAGGGATACGTTCCGAAGTTGGAAGACGGACGAGTGAGTCGGGACTTCAATAAACCAATTGGTGTTTCAGTCCGAAGTTAGAAATGCAGCCACGGATTCGCGTGTCCGATCATCCACTTCGTGATACGTTACGAAGTTGGATGACGGAGGAGTGAGTCGAGACTTCAATCAACCACTTGGTTATCCAGTCCGAAGTAAGAAGAGGAACAACAGACTCCAGTGTTGGATCATGCAGTTCGTGACACGTTCCAATGTTTGAAGACGAACGAATGGGTCGAGACTTCAATCAACCAATTGGTGATTCAGTCCGAAGTTAGAAGAAGAGCAATAGACTCCAGTGTTCGATCATGCACTTCGTGATACGTTCCAATGTTTGAAGACGGACGAGTGAGTCGAGACTTCAATCAACCAATTGGTTATTCAGTCCAAAGTTTGAAGAGGAGCCACGGACTCTCGTGTTCGATCATCCGCTTAGGGATACGTTCCGAAGTTGGAAGACGGACGAGTGAGTCGGGACTTCAATAAACCAATTGGTGATTCAGTCCGAAGTTAGATGAGGAGCCACGGACTCGAGGGTTCGATAATCCACTTCGTGATACGTTCCGAATTAGGAAGACGGACGAGTGAGTGGAGACTTGAATCAACCACTTGGTGATCCAGTCTAAAGTTAGAAGAGGAGCCAGGTACTTGAGGTTTCGATAATCCACTTCGTGATACGTTCCGAAGTTGGAAGAGGGACGAGTGAGTCGAGACTTCAAATAACCACTTTGTGGTCCAGTCAGAAGTTAGAACAGGAGCCACTGACTCGAGGGTTCGATAATACACTTAGTGATACGTTCAGAAGTTGGAAGACTGAAGAGTGAGTCAAGACTTCATTGAACCACTTGGGGATCAACTCCGAAGTTAGAAGAGGAGCCACAGACTCTAGGGTTCGATCATCAACTTCGTGATACGTTCCGAAGTTGGAAGACGGACGAGTGAGTCGAGACTTCAATCAACCACTTGGGGATCCACTCCGAAGTTAGAAGAGGAGCCACATAATCGAGGTTTCGATCATCCACTTCGTGATACATTTCGAAGCAGGAAGGCGGACGAGTGAGTCGAGACTTCAATCAACCACTTGGGGATCAACTCCGAAGTTAGAATAGGAGCCACAGACTCGAGGGTTCGATCATCCACTTCGTTATTCTTTACGAAGTTGGAAGACGGACGAGTGAATCTTGACTTCAATCAACCACTTCGGATCCACTCCGAAGTTTGTAGAGGAGCGACAGACTCGAGTGTTCGATTATCCACTTCGTGATATGTTCCGAATTTGGATGACGGACAAGTAAGTCAGGACTACAATCAACCACTTCGGGATCCACTCCGAAGTTAGAAGAGGAGCCTTGGACTCGAGGGTTCGATCATCCACTTTGTGATACGTTCTGAATTTTGAAGACGGGCCAGTGAGTCGAGAATTCAATCAACCACTTGGTGATCCAGTCCGAAGTTTGAAGAGGAGCCACAGTCTCGAGGGTTCGATAATCCACTTCGTGATACGTTCCGAAGTTGGAAAACGGACGAGTGAGTGGAGAATTCAATCACCCGCTTGGGGATCCACTCCGAAGTTAGAAGAGGAGCCACAGACTCGAGGGTTCTATCATCCACTTCGTGATACGTTCCGAAGTTGGAAGGCGAACGAATGAGTCGAGACTTCAATCAACCGCTTGGGGATTTACTCTAAAGTTAGAAGAGAAGCCACAGATTCGAGGGTTCGATCATCAACTTCGTGATACGTTCCGAAGTTGGAAGGCTGACGAGTGTGTCGAGACTTCAAAGAACCACTTGGGGATCCACTCCGAAGTTAGAAGAGGAGCCACAGACTCAAGGGTTCGATCATCCAATTCGTGATACGTTACGAAGTTGGAAGATGGACGAGTGAGTCGAGACTTCAATCAACCACCTGGTGATCCAGTCCGAAGTTAGAAGAGGAGCAACAGACTCCAGTGTTCGATCATGCACTTCGTGATACGTTCCAATGTTTGAAGACGGACGAGTGGCTCGAGACTTCAATCAACGAATTTGTGATTCAGTCCGAAGTTAGAAGAGATGCAACAGACTCCAGTGTTCGATCATGCACTTAGGGATACGTTCCGAAGTTGGAAGACGGACGTGTGAGTCGAGACTTCAAAAAACCAATTGGTGATTCATTCCGAAGTTAGATGAGGAGCCACGGACTCGAGGGTTTGATAATCCACTTCGTGATACGTTTTGAATTAGGAAGACGGACGAGTGAGTCGAGACTTGAATCAACCAGTTGGTGATCCAGTCCAAAGTTAGAAGTGGAGCCACAGACTCGAGGGTTCGATCATCCACTTCTGATACGTTCCGAAGTTGGAAGGCGGACGAGTGAATCGAGACTTCAAAGAACCACTTTGTGATACAGTCCTAAGTTAGAAGAGGAGCCACTGACTCGTGGCTCCGATAATACACTTCGTGATACGTTCCGAAGTTGAATGACGGATGAGTGAGTCGAGACTTCATTGAACCACTTGTGGATCCACTCCGAAGTTAGAAGAGGAGCCACAGACCGAGGGTTCGATCATCAACTTCGTGATACGTTCCGAAGTTGGAAGGCGAACGAGTGAGTCGAGACTTCAATCAACCGCTTGGGGATCCTCTCCGTAGTTAGAAGAGGAGCCACAGACTCGATGGTTCGATCATCCACTTCTTGATACGTTTCGAAGTTGGAAGGCGGACGAGTGAGTCTAGACTTCAATCAACCACTTGGGGATCCTCTCCGTAGTTAGAAGAGGAGCCACAGACTCGAGAGTTCGATCATACAATTCGTTATACTTTCCGAAGTTGGAAGGCGGACGAGTGAGTCGAGACTTCAATCATCCACTTGGGGATCCATTCCGAAGTTAGAAGAGGAACCATAGACTCGAGGGTTCGAATATCCCCTTCGTGATACGTTCCGAAGTTGGAAGGCGGACGATTGAGTCGAGACTTCAATCAACCACTTGATGATCCACTCTGAAGGTAGAAGAGGAGCCACAGACTCGAGGGTTCAATCATCCACTTTGTGATACGTTCCGAAGTTGGAAGGCGGACGAGTGAGTCGAGACTTCAATCAACCACTTGAGGATCTACTCCGAAATTAGATTAGGAGCCACAGTCTCGAGGGTTCGATCATCAACTTCGTGATTCTTTCCGAAGTTGGAAAACGGACGAGTGAGTCGAGACTTCAATCAACCACTTGTGGATCAACTCCGAAGTTTGTAGAGGAGCGACAGACTCGAGTGTTCGATCATCCACTTCGTGATATGTTCCGAATTTGGATGACGCACAAGTGAGTCGGGACTTCAATCAACCACTTGGGGATCCACTCCGAAGTTAGAAGAGGAGCCTTGGACTCGAGGGTTCGATCATCCACTTCGTGATACGTTCCGAATTTTGAAGACGGACCAGTGATTCGAGGCTTCAATCAACCACTTGAGGATCCACTCCCAAATTAGAAGAGGAGCCACGGACTCGAGGGTTCGATCATCCACTTCGTGATACGTGCCGAAGTTGGAAGATTGACGAGTGAGTCGAGACTTTAATCAACCACTTGGGGATTCACTCCGAAGTTAGATGAGGAGCCACAGACTCGAGGGTTCGATCATCCACTTCGTGATACGTTCCGAAGTTGGAAGGCGGACGATTGAGTCGAGTCTTCAATCAACCACTTGGGGATCCAGTCTGAAGTTAGATGAGGAGCCACAGACTAGAGGGTTCGATTATCCAATTCGTGATACGATCCGAAGTTGGAACACGGACGAGTGGGTCGAGACTTCAATCAACCCCTCTGCACATAGGATGACCAATAATTTCATGCATTTTTCTGAATGAAAAATCAGTGGTTCCTGTGTAGTCCGTGGCAATTCCCTTGACGCTAGATCGGCAGTACAAAACGGATTGTAGGTTCCTTTTCATGATTTAAAAACTTTTTTTAAATCTGCTTCAGAGGCTGCCAATGTTACTCGATCTTTGGTGAAAGTATTACTTGTTTTCATCTGAATCTCACAAGTATCCACGTAGAGCTTCTACCATCTTGTAATCAAAATAGGAGTTATGTTTAGATAAGCCAACACAATTTTTCTGTTGTTCTCCACTCGTCGATAAGTCTGCAAATCATAAGTTAAAACGAAGGTTGAAAACAGAGTTTATATCGAATTGTAAAAGTGAGGACAGAGAACTTGGTGTGTATTCTCTCTGAAGGATGAAAGGTAGTTTTTATGATTTAAAAACTCTTCATAGAAGGTTTGGTAAATCCATTTGATAAAATTTATAGCGGAATGCCGTTAAACATGTATACTAAGATTACTTGATATTCACAGCGCATTTCGTTTGTGGTTATTACGTACCGCAAAGGGTATTTATTTTACAAGGCGGCAGCATTTATATTTCTGAAGGCTATCGGTGATGCTCTAAAGTTCCATTGATTAAAAACAGAAACGTGTTGCCTCGCTGATGACGCGAAGAATACTACGAGAAGAAATATAAAGAATGCACGTGTACTAATAAAATGAGTACAAAGGTCTTAAATAACGAGTCAATTGGGGGGGGGGGGGGAATAGAAAAGTCCTTCAATAATTAATAAATTGTTTTCTTCTGTAGTGTATTTGATCGGAGTCCATCTACAATATTCCAACTTAAGCATCAATGTGAGAATAATTTACTACAATCCTCTATGAACATTCACCAATTACATTAAATTCGATGTCATTGTGGTGCAGTAATCTCAAATGAGAGGTGTAGTGATTAACAATTTCCTCCAGAAATCTTTCATTAATTGGAAGCATTTCTTTCTTTCTTTTTTAAGACAGGAAAAGTGCAGAAAATCTTGGCTATCATAAAACCGATGCAAGAGCAATTTATGAAATAGGAAACCATAACAATGAACACATGGTGTCGCTAGTGTTGCCTTAGTTTAGCAAAAGTAATTGGCTCGTCTCCATTGTACCTAAACGTTTCAGTACAAAATTTAACAAATTCTGTCAGATTTTCTAATTATTTTCTCAGGAATTTGTTGAAATGCTAGATGAAACGGAGACTCGTTAAAGCATTTTATGATAACTTAATCCTCATTTCCTATCACAGGCTGGACACTAATCTTCACCAGGGTCAGTCTCTAAGCATTTCTGCTTAAAAACTTCGATTGTACGAAAACTATTTTTAAATTGTTTCTGTGAAACCTCTTTGGGCTTGTCAGTGATTAAATTTTCTTCATATTCTTTAGGATCTTCCTGCTGTGCATCTAAATTTAGCAGGTCAGAATCACTCAACTTCTCAGAATGAGATTTAATTAACTTAGATTCATTTGAAAAGCCTCTAAAATCATTTGCACAATGTGGAAGAATGTGCTTCCAAACGGCTCGCATATTGCTAGCAGTAATTTCATTCGACTTTTTCATTCATTTCAAGCGAATGCTTTCCAGGCTGAGATTTCTGTGATTAGACTAGAAAAGTCTTGGAAGGCATTCGCTTCCAAAAAAAGGCCGGTTTCATCGACAATAAATATTGGTTGATCACAATAGTCCCCTTCTTACACAATTTTCTTCAAAATCTCTGGATATCTCCTTATCTGCACTTACAGCTTCGCCTGCGATTAGAACATTATGTAGGCAATTTCTCTTTTTGAAACGCCCAAATCACCAAAGCCCTAACGTGGAATTCTTCTTCTTTTCCATCATTGATAGCCCTTTCTTTACAGGCACAAAGAGACAATGCTTTTGATTTAAGACATCTCTCTAATTCAATCATTGTAATACTTTGATTTTCGGTGCATGCATGATGAACTTGAAGCAACCTTACCTTTCTCTTTGTATTCTGCAGCTTTGCTTAAAATTGCTCTTATAGTTGATTCACCCATTTTTGTGTTCTTGTTTTATCTTTGCTCTGGAATTGCCTTGTTCATTTTTCTTTATTATTTCAAGTTTTTCTTCCAATGTGATTACTTTTCGAATCTTATTCACACTTCCACTTTTTTGCGTGCTAATTCTTTTGCTCATGATTAAAGGATAGGAAAATAATTTAAAATAAAAAAAAAGTTAGGAAAACAATTGCACGAGATATGATCAGCAATCTGCTTTACATAGCATTTTGCTGATCAGATCAGGACACAAATTTTGGAACATGGTGTACATGGAAATAGTGTAGAATGTCATTAAAAAATAACTCTGTAAAATGTTAGCCATAAAAAACGTATAGATCGAAAATTTTTAAAATCTGTAACATTTATTTTTAAGATGTATGTAGGCGCACTAATCGAATTTTAGAGGCACACTAATCGAATTTGGGTATCGAAAAAAAAATGACGCACTAATCGGGGGCGCATTAATCGAGGGATTGCTATAAACCCTTCTGCCTCCTTATAAAAGTTTCTAAGTCGACGTGAGATTAAAATATGGCTGACGATCCTTTGAATTCCAGACAAGATTCGAATCTGTCTTTCTAACCAACTGGAAATTTCGTGTGAGCTTCCGAGGAGCAAGTACAATTGACAAAATGTTGCTAAAAAAATCTTTTTTTTTTTTTTTTTTTTTTCAAAATGTGGCTAGGAAAGCAAAATTTCAAATTTCTGTATTCCAAAATTTCGTTCATCGTCAGCATCGGATACCAAGAGAAAAGTCCTAAATCTGCATTAAAATTCCAAATATTACCCTAGATGAAAATAATCCAAGAAAAATTGTGGAAGAAGATGATGATGTACTGATGATGACGACTCATTGGGTGACAGCCGAAAAAAAAAGCTACAATTTCTTTTTCTGGTTCTTCGTTATGCCTTTCTGAACAAATGCTGAAAGTTTGCTTAAAAACGAAGTAGTTTAATCATATCTGCTTATTCATCATTATAATCTTGACCAATTAGATTTTTATTATTCTTTAAAATTCTTGATTTCTTGTAATCCTGTTTTTGATAAATGTCTTCGAACGTAATGTATGAGTTTCCTATGAGCGACGTGGAACATTAGGGTGATGGTCAAAACCAAATAGGCACACTTTGTTACTATTGGATTAAAGATGGCAAAATAAAGGGTTGCGAGTGTTAATATATCCGATAGAACGTTATTGGAATTGAATTTGAATGTGTATCCACTCGAAATCGTCAGTTATAAAAGTTGCCGCAAACTGATTCTTCTGAAGCTGTGGTTATATCTTCAGAATAGAGTTCCTCCTCAGCTTCTGGACACCACTATGCAACCAAGGTATTCGACAGCCTATGTGCTTTCCTGGATGTGTATCAGAATGCTATCGTTTTTGCTTTTAATGAATATTAATAGGTTAATTTACTTATTTAAGCCAAGGGATATTGCATCCCATATTGTTTCTTAGCCGAATAAGAAACTCAAAGAGTTTCATGCCGAATATAGAAACTATATAAAGTTCGGCGATTCCAAGCGTAAGCAAATACCTGGATACTGCAGCACCTGACCCCAAAAGGTAGTGCAACACTGAGGCAACTCATAGTAAGGGTCGAGCAAGCTCCGATCACTATTCTTGATATTTATCCATAATGTGAACTCAAACTCCTAGGAGCTGTATTATTGGTCAACATTACGAGAGAAGGTCACTACCCAGACCGGTTTCGACCTTTTTTTGAGGTCTTATCAGTGAGTAGGTAGACCAAGTTAATACCAAGTTTGTAGCGAACAGAACTTACATCCCTTCTATGAGAATTGCCAAGAGGCTTAAATGGGTTCATGTCGCCGAATTGAAGCCTTTGACTCTTCATTATAATTAGTTAATTTACTTATTTATTTATTTATTTATTTTGTAATATCTTTCATCATAATTATTTTTCAAAATTAAGGAAAATATTTCCTCCACACAAGTTTTGTTAGTCTCGCATCGTCATTGCATGTAACGCACACAACAAGAATCAGAACAACGGATTGTGTGTGTGTGTGTGTGTGTGTGTGTGCGTGCGTGCGTTAGGGTGACGCAATGAGAAATTTAATAGTTTTATTATTTAAATACATACAAATCCTTATCAAAGAATTAGTAATGCCAATTATATGTTTAGCCATTAGGAAAAAGAAAACCAGGACGTCCTCTTAAACGATTCAACGATGACTTCTAAGGAACAGGCCATGCCAGGCCTAAATCCTTGATAGTCATGATGATGATGATGATGATGAATTATATGTTTAATTTATTGCTCGTCTTTCCAATTTCAATATATTTAT
This sequence comes from Typopeltis vanoorti, assembly GCF_054136105.1. Taxonomy (NCBI): domain Eukaryota; kingdom Metazoa; phylum Arthropoda; class Arachnida; order Uropygi; family Thelyphonidae; genus Typopeltis; species Typopeltis vanoorti. The sequence goes on from NC_143558.1 coordinate 9,859,551, forward strand.
CCAGTTGTATATACTGTAAAATTACAATAATTTACGAGTAGGTTGCTTGTTTTAAAATGAATTTTATTTTAATTATTTTCACATCAGCGTATATAGAAATAAATTCTTCATTCAAACTCTCATGGATAAATCAACTGTATCCCCTTAGCTTGAAAGTATCAACTGTATTCCCTTAGACTGATAGCTGAAACCAAGGCTACCATTGATTTCATAGGATTCAACGGAGTGAACAGAAGGCATGTGCCGTCCTCATGAACCCTCACTAGTATATGTTGCAGTTGGAAATTTTGATATCTGTGAATATAAACCTCAGTGTCTTCTAGAAAAAATTTTTGTTTGCCTTAATGAAATATAGAGGAAATTGCCCAGTCTAAGATTAGATTTCAATCTATATCAAGCTCCAACTGTATTTATACTTATCACCTGACCAATGTATTATCCTAGTTGGATTAAAGTTAAATACTACATAATAACCGAGATAGGGTGAAACTTCTAGTAATCTTTAACACTTCAAAACGCGTTTTATATCTCATTGCTTTCTACTGTTAACTAAAAGTGCTTTGACTGTAATCTAAATAAGGAATTTTATACACATTTCCTGAATTTAATATAGTACAGGTAACATAATTTTTTTAATCTGAGTTTTTCCAGTTATTTCTCATTTGGCATAATACTTGAGATGAGTGGGGAACAACCGATTCTCTTTTTCCCCAAAAAAACATTCAGAAAATATTCTAGGAAAACGGTTAAAATGTTTTATTTGAAAAACATATTTATCGGACGGTAAATCATAGTTTAGCATAATTTGTTCTTTATATTTCATTCTGAAGCACTTTTTATTGAAGATAATATTACTGATTTCAGACTCTAGTGGAATTTAATTATTATGTTTACTGAATATTTCAGAAAATAACCACATCTTACATCTCTCTCTAAATAATCAACCAGATGAGTATATCTACGAAAAGGGAACTTATGTTGAAGTGCACTCTCCATATTCAATCCCAAATCCATATGATAATGGATACTTCCTTCATATTCTCTATTCCTATGATATCTATATTGAAGCAGTAAGTTTTATTCGATTAAAAAAATGAACTCTTTGAATTTATATTTTTATACGCGAATAAAGTTGAGAAAATCCTAATAGAGCAAGTCCTATTAGGATTTCAAGTCATATTCTAATGCCCTTTTATTTTTTTTTCTGTATATTGTTAGATATTTTCAATTCTTCTTCTTATTATTATTATTAAGAGAGACCTCCACGCAGTGAGGGACTCATCGATGGAGGCCACACACTACGCGGAGCAGCTATCGTACTTATTCTTGTATTCATTCACGCTGCTTGGTATGCATACACAACATCCAATGGCAATCCACTCTAATCACGCACCACTCTATGAGAGAAAAATCTAGCCCTTACCCCTTTCTTAGCGGCATTCATTCATCCTTTTGTCCTCTCCCCACCCTCCATAAATTGAAAAATTCCATCAACTGAAATCCTGTATGATCCTTTCAGAAGTTTGTAAGTCTCAATCATATCACCCCTCTTTCTCTTGTTTGCTAGTGTCTGCAGTCTACAAATTCTCAATCTGTCTTCATAATCAGTATTCCACAATCCTGATATCATTTTTAATACTTTCCTTTGCACACTCTCTCCAGTGTATCAGAATCACAACGGAAACCAGGAGACCAGACCTGGACACAATAGTCCAAATGAGGTGCTATCAAGGCCTTGCGAAGAGACAAAATAACATCCTTATCTTTATATGTGAAAGTTCGTTTAAGCATTGCAATTATCTTTTCAGTTGTATTTGCAAGCTTTGCTACATGGCCACCGAACTCACTGTCTACTAACACTCCAAGATCCCTACCCTGATCAGTTTCTTCTAGCATAAGTCCATCTAATATAATACGAGATTGGATATCAAGTCATGCACTGTCATAATTCATGGGAAACTGGATGTCATTGCAATGGCAGTAAATGCAAAGAACTGACAACCATTTTCCCATGTCCACAATTCCAACCTATTCAAATAATTCTGCAAGTACTGTACTGTACATCAGCAGTGTTCCTGATTACCCTACCTATCTTTGCATCATCAGCAAATAGCTGTATGTCACTTGTCAAATCCTTCCCAATATCACAAATGTACAGAATGAATAAGAGGGGACCAAGAACTGATCATTGTGGTACATCGCTATTTATCTGAAATCTTGCAGACTCACATCCCCTATTATACCACTATTTGATATCTCTCATTCAGCCATCCTCTTATCCACGCTAATATTCTATAATCCAAACACATTCTCCAATTTATGCAACAGTCTACCATGCTGTATTCTGTCAAAAGCCGTAGCAAAATCCAAAAGTATCATGCTGTATCCATTCACCTTGTCTAGTTCAATGGTAACATTGTTATAGAATGTGAGCAAGTTGCTCAAACATCACCTTCCCTTAGTAAACCCATGCTGTTCATTGCAAAGTAGAGATTCACTGTCAGCCTATTTCGGAATGCGAGTCCTAATCAAATCTTCACCAGCACTCGTGAGATACTGATTGGTCGATAGTTGTATACATCGGTCTCTGCCCCACCTTGATGCAAAGAGAACGCAATGTTGGTTACACCAGATTTTTATCTTTAGCAAAAAGGTTCAACTAATGAGAGTTGTTCAACTCTCATTAGTTGAACAACTTTTTATGCAATTGTCACCCTCAAACCATCTGCATTCATAAGAGTTAATCTTTCATGTCTCTCTTTCTTTTATTTGCAGCATATCGATAGAATTCTTGTGGGTGGTCTTTAGCTTGCAGAGCCAGTTTCTTTTCATAGTCAGAATTAGCTTTCCGTACAACAGTTGTGACTATTCTGAATGATTGTCATAACGAACTTCATTCTTATGCACACGGAGTCCTTCCACATCATTCTTTTTTTTACGAATCTCTTGCTTAATAAGGTTACACGTCCATTTGACTCCTACCCTATTTCTTCTTCTACATCTCGGGACACATTCTGATGTCGCATCATTCAAGTGTTGTTTAAATGCTTGCCATGCACCGTCGATATTCTTCCCATTCCACTGAACTCAGTATACTCCTCAGTTGGTCATAATTTCCTGCTTTGTAGTTCAGCATGCAACCTTTTCTGAATGGAACATTCATAAACTGAGTCACTTCCCAAGTGAGTACCGCATGATCACTGTCACCAACCGGAGGCAGAATAGTTAATCTTTAATGGAAACGCCCTCTGACACTATAATCAAATCCAACACTCTTTGACATCGAGTTCCTTCTGTCACATGCTGCTTGAGGAAGTTGTCTCGAAACAGCTCAATAAATTCACTTTCATTCTTACACGATATTTTACTGCTACCCAATTAAAAGTTGAGTATATATTTCTTCGTCACTAGCAACCGATCCACCAGATCTATAACAATTCCTCGTTATGTAATTGATGTTTTTAGATTGCACCTTACACCAGATAGCTTCAAATTCACTGCCCCATCAAATAATGTCAGGAGTAGTACAACAATCATAAATCTCACCTCTAACTGGATTGAAGTCATCCGATATCATTAGAAGCACGCTCCCTCCTCTGCTATCCTGTCTATTCTTCGTAAAAGTACTTTATCGTTTACGTTCAATACCAGCTGGTCTGTCTGATTCTGATAGCCAGGTCTCACTAGTGCCATCTGAAGTCCTATCATATTGTCCGAGGCAACAAACTCTACCCCTTTGTTTCTGATACTCTTAACGTTCGTGTAAAAAAACACAATACTCTACTTGTCTATAGTCTGCATGACACTGTTGGACAACTTGCAGATCTCTATTCTTCTCTAGTGCCATATACATGTTTACCCACGTTTGATAGGTCCAAACTCGACGAACACAAAATCGAAATCGTTCTCTCCTCATAAACATTTCCATGACAAGGCCCGTTAACGTCATTAACACAGTTACATAACATTGTCGCTCTTACATTCATATTTTCACCATTCATCAATTATAATTTAGTTTCCCTGACTCCCACTGACTCCTGATACCAAACGAATCCAGGTGTAGGTCATCCCTCTTATACAAATCCAATCTTCCCTCAAACTCACTCCACACATCCAAAAAACTCGCATCCATTCCTTGTACAGAGCCTACTCATCGAATCGATTGCCATCATAGCCCTTCTTCTTAATTCATTTTTATCATAGCGAGGTAAAAGACCGACAATTTTCACTTTCTCACTCTTCGCTCTCGCCTCTTTCAACAACCCCTTCATGTCCACTCTCATACTGAACTTATTGCTAGTTAAGTTGTACTTACTTCAATTACGATTTCGTTAATTTTCTTTTCTGTTTTTGAATTGCTTGCGTTACATTTTTAATTTTTGCTGCTGGAAAACTGGAAGTTATAACTTGCTCACCAATCGCACGTCTTATGATAGAGTCACCATACGAAATTACATCCTTCTTTTTACAAACAACGTTACTTGTCTGATTTCCGTGCTTTGTTGTTTCTTATTTTGCTGCTTAATTTCCTTTTCCTCGCCATGTTCGTTCAAATGCCTCTGGACTTGCTGTAATTCCAGCGTCATCTCTGATGATCTACTTTAATTTCGCTATGTTGGAGTTAATTCATTTTCGATAACCTCCATAATATCTTCAATAACCTCCTTAGCGGGGCAAGCCTTCTTGTTCTCGACTTCGTTGCTGTTCTTAGCGTTACGTTTCTTGTGCCTTCTGGCGCCATTTTAAACTGTGTATTATTACAATATCTTACAAAAATATGTTAAAGAACAATACATACACTAAAATCATATACTATTAAGCATTAATTTTCTAAGGAAATCATCCGATAAAACACAATTAGGTTCTGAATGTATCGATTTTCATTTTTATATGGTAGAATATTGAGCATTCTTTAATGGTTCTTAAACGTGGCGTATCATGTAATTATAACTGCATGCCAGAGGCAAAATCAGATGATCCGTGGAGTCAGTTTGATGAAAGGAAGGATTTATGTACAAGATGAATGGCTTACACTTGAATTTTGAGTAAGGAGGCTAGAGAAAGTCTTGCTCAATGCGAGCTCGGAGGGCAGTTTGGCAAAATTATTACAGAGAAATTCTACTATGGAGACATATGCTGAGAGATGGAATGATCACGAGGAAAGAAGGAAATGGAATTGATACAACCGCTAAGAGATAATTACCTTAGACCCCATATATCGGTGGAACACAACGAATGCACGATCTGTTCATAACATATAAGAACTTATTAAGCAATCTTCTCCACTGTCTCCGCTTGGTAGAAAGATATCATGTAGTCTTGAAGTGGAAGATTACCATACATGCAAAATCTTCAGTTAAAATGGTATATTTGAGGCTGGTATATATTAATTGGTAAAATGATGTAAAGTTGGGTCTCTCGCGTTTTTCAATTCAGTATCCTCTAATTGTCTTACAAATTTTCTGAAAGTTGTTAGGTTTTCAGAATATGTTTGTCGTGTATACATTTTATTTTGCAACAGAATAAAGGAGGAGGAAATTTGACAAACTCAGGAGACATCGCATCTTGGCATTACAATTTGGAAGGAAAATTTGGCGATATGTGTTAGATCAGTGTTTCTCAACCTGTGGTCCGTTTACCATAGGTGGTCCGCGGCCATAGCACAGGTGGTCCGCAGGCAAACTTCATCATCATGCGTATCAAGGATTTAGGCCTAGCATGGCCTGTTCCGACCTTAGAAGTCATCGTTGAATCGTTTAAGAGAACGTCCTGGTTTTAATTAAATAAATATATATTGTTTTAGTTTTCCAAACAAATTAAAATTGAATAAGTAAGTAAAAATTATTGAAATCAAATGGAGACTTAAAAAAAAAACAACAAATAGCGTCAGAATGTTCAATGGCAGAAGCAATAAAACAATATTGTTGCTCCCTTCACCCCTCCTTTATTACTCGTCATTCTGGACGAGTAATGAACTACAATAATTTGTAGCGGCAGAATGACGAATAGTAAGAGGGGTGAAGTGAACAACAATATCGCTTTATTGCTTCCGCTTTCCCTTGCTGTTTTGTCAGATTTGAAGTGCACATGTGTTATCTACATTTCAACCAATTGCTTGTTGTTTATTGATTTTTATTGCTGAAGGGTTTCCTCCTTCGACCAAGACTCAATATATCTTCAGAAGTGCTAAGTAATACTTGGACAAAGTGTGTTGTGAGTTAACCCAGGTATTTATATATTTATATATTTTTCGGAAATTTTTTAATAATGGAAAAGTGGCTTAGAACTAGGGCTTTGAAAAGAAGGGCAAATGCTAACTCTAATTGTTATATACATGTGTAAAGGCGAGTGAATCTGATACTATTAAAGTAGAAGAAACGAGCAATTCAAAGAAAAAACACAGTGGGAAATATAACAGTTCATATTTGGAATTCGGGTTTACTTGGGGTGGAGATGAAAGTGAACAGAAACCTCAATGTGTTTTGTGTTATGAAGTGTTGTCGAACGAGTGCATGAAACTTGCGAAACTCCGACGACATTTAGAAACTAAACATTGTGATGTGAAAAATAAGCCAACTGAATATTTTCAGCGACGCTTAGGGACATTAAATCATAGGAAAGATATAGTTTCGACCATGGGTTCCATTAGTAGCAAGGCACTGGAAGCATCCTGTCTCTTAATTTTGCTCATAGCGAAAACAGGGAAACCTCATTCTATCGGGGAAAATTCGTTACTTCCAGCTATAAAAGACGTGGTAAAAACGATGTTTGCCAACAAGTTACTAAAAGATGTTGAGTTGACTCCTCTTTCAAATGGCACTCTCAGTCGCAGAATTAATGACATGGCAGGTGACGTAGAATCTCAGTTAATCGAAAGAGTTAAGAAGAGCCCTTATTATGAATTACAAATAGACGAGACTACTGATGTTACAGACGATGTGCAGTTAATATGCTACGTAAGATATGTGCATGATAACAACATTCATGACGATATTCTGTTTTGTAGAACTTTGTCATCCCGAACAACTGGAGAAGAAATATTTCACACTCTCAATAATTACACAATACACAACGGGATCCTGTGGGAAAAACGTATAGGCTTCTGTTCGGATGGAGCTCGCGCCCTTACAGGCAGGCATAGTTGGGGGTTGTTTCTATGTTCAAGGAAGTAGCTCCGGATATGAATTGGGTATATTGTTTCCCACATAGGGAAAGTTTGGCCTCCAAAGGAATGCCACCAGAATTTAAACCTGTGCTATACAACGCTGTAAAGCTAGTTAATTTTCTTAAAGCTCGACCGTTAAATAATAGGCTATTTTCAATACTCAGCGATGAAATGGGCAGTGAATATATATACAACTTTTGCTTCATTTTGAAATTCGCTGACTTTCCAGGGGCAAAGTACTAACAACATTATTTCAATTAAGGTACGAAGTTTTATTTTTTGTAAATGAACGTAATTCTGATTTTGCATCCCCCCCCCCCTTATTCACGAAGCACAGTTATCAACATTAATTTATCTTTCAGACATTTTTTTTTTTCCAAAATTAAATGAACTAAATCTCTCACTTCAGGGAAATTCTTTAACTGTCCTTGATGCCTACGACAAAATAAAGGCATTCGAGAAAAAAATAAAAAATAAATAAATAAACTGGTGTTCTTATGTAAAAGACAGACAATTTGCGCCTTTTCCAACATTGGAATCCTTTTTAGTGGAAAATGATATTTTTGTTGATTCTGAGTTTCTGGAAAGGGTTTGTGACTACCTCAAAACTCCGAAACAGAATTTTGAAACATATTTTCTGAATAACTTTTATAAGAAATTTATATGGATTCGAGATGTATTGAAGGCTTATAGTCACGAAAAGAACAGTTAACACTTTCATTGCCAAGCTGAAAATTGGAATTTCGTGTGGTGGCCAATTTGTTTTTATTTTTTTATTTAGTTAGCGACGTCCACGCGATATCGCGTGATTGGCAATGAACGTGTTAATTGCGCTTTGAAGTGACAGTGGACTTAAAATGCAATTTCGTGATCTTGGTTGGCTTAATTCTGGATCTCGTCTTCAGTGAAAAGTGAATTTCCCGAATTATCTGAAGAAGCATTGAAAATCGTCAACCAATTCTCCACAACCTATCTTTGGGAGAAAATATTTTTTAGTCTGAGAAAGTAATTTCATCGCTCCTTCAAATAAAATCAAAACACAGAAATCGTCTTAGTGTGTGTGTGTGCCGATCTTTGACTGAAGTTGACCAATATTGAGCCAAATATCCAGCAACTCTGCAAAGTCCGAGAAGCTCAACCATCTCATTATCCATTTCCAAAATCGGACAAAGTCAGGGATGAAACGAAAGTCACTTTGAGTTACTTTCGTTGAACATCACGGTGAGGTTCAGCTCTGCTGGCGAGGAGGATAGCTGCCCACGTCCCGTTTAGCGAAGTTCCGTATCTCGTATGGTCGCTTGCGAGAATATGCGGCCGAGCACACCGAATCCATCGCATGCAGACAACAACATCTGTACGGTCATGGATTGTACAGAAATATACATCACAGTGTAATGAATACAAGGAGCACACAGGACGGATATAAATAAAACCATCACACCGTTAATGAATCTGTCAGATTTACGATGACCACTGTTGTGCCTCTGGATAAAACAGGAAGGATATAATTAAAAACAGCACCATAACACGATTAGTACAAATCACATGCGTACGGTATATACGGCATACGGTCGCTGGCGGGAAAATGCGCCCGACCACGTGGATGGCACTTTGCGATGACATCATAGATTGGACTGTCTATAGATATTGGGAAGGATCTCACCTAACAGGATGTCTTAAATTTTTTTGCTGGTCATAGAAAACTCCTCAGGGAAATAAAGCGATTCGTATCGGCCGGAAGTGTGTATGTGGATGGAGGGGGTCATTAATGGCTTTGGGATGTTTGAGTTAAATTTTGGGGTATATGCAGAGGATGGTTTGGACAGGACAAGGGATGTCATCCATGATGGAATCCATGGATATCAAGTTCGTGTTCAGTATTATGATGAATGGAGTAAGATAAGAACAACATTTTTCCCTCGTTTCACAAAGCACTTAGCGAATGGAACAGTTTACATGTCGCAGGTCGAATTGGAGAGTGCGTGAAGATAAACGTTTTTGTGGGGCTAGCTTCAAGAGTATGAGCACATGAATGGGGATAACATATAAAATATAAAAATTGCTATGAGCAGATGAATGGGGTTTCAGCGGGACGTCGCTGTAATTCCCATTCATTTGCCCAAACCAAATCGGAAACTGATAAGTTTTATTTGTTTAATAAAAATTAAAACTTTGTTCAGTGATGTTACACTTTTAATCGTTTACTTCCAACTTAATTATGTTTCCATATGTATTCAAAACATGCTTTTAGATTTATTATGTTATGAAAGCCACAGTTTTTGCAAAATGTTGGTAATCCCCACATACATTTTTTTAAAAAATTGCATAACTTTGTGGTCCGTAGAATTGTTTTAGGCATTTTACTGGTCCTTGGGCTTAGAGAGGTTGAGAAACGCTGATGTAAACTATCATGCAGACATAAAATACGTTATATTTTATGTCTGTGTGTTACAACATCGTGGATTTTACTATCAACCACAGCCTAATTCTTGAAATAGATAGCAACGTCCATTCGGTTTTATGGTTTAATGAGAGCATAAACAATAGAGGTAAAACTTTGGAAGAGTTCTTAGCATCAAATTCCCTACACGCACACTTAACGACGACTGTAACAGTCCATCATTTGAAAATACCAGAGGAAGCAGCTTCATTGATCTGACAATAGCAAACAACGCTATTTTACCTCGGGTTTCTGAATGGAGAGTTGGGACTCATCAGAAGGAGTATTTTTGCGTTTTCACCCCATCGATTCCTCTGTTAAGAATGATGAATTTGTTGTTGATCCTTTAGAGGACGTTGAAAGGTGTGGCTATCATTTGCTAATGTAAACATGCTCATCGTAATCGATCTTGACGAACGAACAACAGAAGTGGTAAAACTCTAAGTCACTGAATAATCAATAACGTTCTTTTAATAGTCTAAAGCAGGTCACGCTGAGAAAGAAAGCAAACAACAAAAAAAAGTGTCAAGGACAGAAATGCTCGTTTTACTACTTGTTGATGGCAAACAGGAGTGTCGCTAGTTAATGTGTCGCTAATGTGGATGATAGAAGGTTTGTATAATCATTTTTTTCCAAAAAGGTTTGCTCTCAGTATATCCATTTTCAATAAAGAGGAAGTATTACATTCATCGGGTGTGTGTGTTTCCAGTCTGTTTTTCTGATTGGTTCATTCTGCATTATTCCCATGAAAATTCATCCCAAGAAACTTTCACTCAGCTCGTCACAGCGAGAACCAGGTTTGTAGCATGCTATGAGATTGTTTACTTATTGGGGAACAGCTGTTTAACGAATCAATGGGAAAATATATTAGCTTTTTCCACTACATTTTGTGTTTCTAATAATTATAATAATAATACTTATTATTATAATTTACACAAGCCTTTTAAAGCCTAGTGTCTCTTCAGATTGATTATCGTAAATATAATTTTAGAATAAGGCGGATTTTTTAAAATTGATCTTCGTTTTATGTTGATTTAAGTTTATAGAAATGAACGTAGCCATTGATTACGAGTGAAGATTGGCAGCCCACCAGTTTTCTAAATGTTACGACCATAAGAGATCCACCTATTCTTCTGTGAGGAGAAAAAGCATACCATTTATTTATTTACTTCGCTAAAATTGATTCATTTTATTACTTAAATATAAAGAGCCAACAGGCTTCATTTCGGAGATATAAACATTATTTAAATTTAAATTTTAAAACAATGTGGGATATTAAATCCTACATTGTTTTAAAACCTCTGATTCTCTGATTGAAACTCTCTGTTCATTTTATTATTATTACTATTATTATTATTATTATTATTATTATTATTATTATTATTATTATTATTATTATTATTATTATTATTATTATTATTATTATTATTATTATCATCATCATTGGCAACTCCAAGGAGTCCTTAGACGCATCGAGGGAGGCCCTAAACATCATATCATCTTGGTTATTCGCCATTGGCACAGTACCTATCATACTTTGCTTTGAATTCATTTACAGTCATGGCACCCACAACAAACTCTGGCAGCTTATTCCACTCATTCACAACTCCCCAAGTAAAAAACAAACTAGTTCTAACATCCTTGCTAACTACACACTTTCTCAATTTCCATGGATGGCCCCTAGTTCTCCCATCACCAGACCTGTTCTGAAAAATTTCCTCTGAATTAATTTTGCAAAAACCCTTCAGTAATTTGAATGTCTCAATCATATCACCCTGTTTCCGCCTATCAACCGATTTCTGTAGCCCACAGATCTTCAACCTGTTCTCATAAGGTTCACTCCATAGACCAGCTATCAGCTTGGTCACTCGATTCTGGATTCTATCTACCTCCTACCCATCAAGAAGAAGAAACCCAGGGGCCCAGATCTGGGCACAGTAGTCAAGATGGGGTCTTATCAAGGCTCGATAACGAGGAACAATAAGTTGCTTATTTCTGCTTGTCAAAGTATTCTTCAGTAACCAAGTGATCTGATGAGCTGATTTAGACACTTGGTTACTGAAGAACCTCCTGGAGTACAGTTCCAGCAATGTGATATATTGCTGCTAATTTTTTTTCACCCCAAAATGCATAAACTGATATCCATTCTCATTAGCCCAGACTGCCAATCTATCTAAATCATCCTGCAAAATTTTGACATCATGTGCATTCATTATTGCTCTACCCAACTTTGCATCATCAGCAAATAAATGAACAGTTCCTCACAAATTAAATAGCAGTTGTCCAAGAACAGAACTCTGCGGCATACCACTAGTAACAGGCCTTCTTTTGGACTCTACTCCCGAATAAACTACTCTCTGATATCTCTCCAACAACCACCCTCCTATCCATCTCACCAACCCTATATCGATCCCCATGTGCTGCAGCTTACTGATTAGAATTCGATGTGGTATCCTGTCAAAGGCCTTAGCAAGGTCCAGTAGAATCACTGTAAATCCATTACCCTTATCTAGTTCAGCCGATATGCTGATTGGTCGGTAATTTGCAACAGCAGCCTTGGAACCTCCTTAATGCAAACAATGGAATTATTTTCTCCTCTTTCCACCCCTTCGGGACTAACCCAGAGCTGAGACTTAAATTAAACAATACGGTCAAGAGCACTGACAATTCCTTTGCCGCTTCGCGTAAGACTCGAACTGGTATACCATCCAATCCCACAGATGTATTTACATTAAGATTCTGTAATATAGTATTCACCTGGATTTCATTCACTTCAATTCCTGTATCAGCCATTCGATCTGCAATATCACTGCCTGGATGATATACTCTTGCAAAGTGTTCAGTTAGTAATTCTACTATTTCGTCTGATTCAGTTACCTCTCTGCATTCCTTAGAATCATTTTGCCGTATACATTTTTTTCTTTTACTTGCAGCATATCGAAAGAATTGTCTGGGATTCACTTTAGCTTGCATTGCTAATTTCCTTTCATAATCTGCTTTTGTCGTTCTTCCCACACTAGTTTCTCTTCTTGCCTGAGCCTTGCACTGTTCGTGTGCTGCCTGCAGGTCACCTTTCTTCTTAAATTTCATCCACAATGTTTTCTTTTTTGCAGCTCAAACTTAATGGTGTAATTAATCCATTTAACTTCCACTTGATTTACTCTCCGGACTCTAGGTATGCAGTCAGCCATTACCTCCCTCAAACGCTCCTTAACCACTTCCCATTTTGTCGCATGGCTGTCTTTATCACTTTCTAGACTCTGAAAATTACGTTGTCCTCTTTGACTTCTTACTCATTGGTAGGATAATTAGCACTCCAACTGTCTTCACAATGAGTTCATTCTCCTTGCTGATTTTAATGTTTGAAATAGCGAATGATTTGCTTTTCATTTTCCACTGAACAAGCCTGAAGAGATTCTGAGGTATTTGTCCAGGTGTTTAGTCACATAGGAGATCACTTAACGTGCGGATTTCGATTAGACAACCTTGAAGAGTTTATATGAGATGTAATGATGATAGTAGTTTATGGGAAATGGTCAAGGGGTGCTTAAAATCCCTACAGTCAGGAGTTGGACGAGTAACAATATTAAGCAAGAGTTGTTAAAAAGAAAGACTTGCCGAGGACATTTAACCAAAAAAAAAAAACAAAAACGGTGAAGAATCTCATGAGCAATGTAAAACACACGCAAGAAGGATGAGCATTATAATAAGGAAGAAAAAATTATAGTAGTAGAAGAATTAGCTGAGTGAACGAAAGCTAATCTGAAAGAGTTGTGGCAGATAAAAGAAAGAATGATTATGGTGGAATCCGTTTGATAATTGATGATTTTACAGACGTGATCGAAGCCGATGAAATAGTTGAATTACTTAGATGTCTCTTTGAAAAGATGTTTCATTCAGGTAAAAACACTGAAGTACAAAATATGAACTAACATTGAAACAGAGGTACATATGATAGTATACCGAAAATTAATATGAATATATACAGCTATAAAATTCGATGGGATATCAGCCAAATGCTATGAGAATATTTTAAGGAACTAGCAGTGCTTCTTTGTGGAACTTAAGTCTCAGTTCTCGTAGAGTCCCCCAAAGAGTGAAGAAGTCGAAAATAGCTCGGTTGCAGAAAAGAGACTTTAACATGTTCATTGCCAAACACGCGATATCGCGATGCGAGTTCTCACCAAACGGCCGATCACGCGTCATCGCGTGGACGTCGCTAACTAAATAAAAAAAATAAAAAAAAATTTGGACACCACACGAAATTCCAATTTTCAGCTTGGCAATGAAATGCTAAGATAGAAGTTGTAAATCGACCCATTAGTATCTCCATCTCTGAAATGGTGGATCAAGTATGGGTGAAGTTAATTAAAGGTAAGATACAGAAATTATTCGATGGATATCATATACTATAGTTGAGATAGCTAGACTTTGTAAAATCATTTGAGAGGATATTGTATGGAACCCACGTATGTAAATTGGAGCATGAATTGGGATACAAAGCTAGTGAGGTGGATAAAAATTTGGAATTTAAGTAAGGGATAGACATCACACAGTAGTTTGATAATAGTGAGGGCTCTGTACTCAGCCATTTCTATTAACTTGTACTTAGTGATCTAGGGAATATGGAAAAGTAGAATATTCAGTTATTTGTTGGGTAGAGCAGTAGTTAGTAATGATGGGAAATCTCGTGATCAGTTTAATGTGTCAAAGGGTAAGGCTGTGTTTTATGGGATGATAAGATTACCAGCTAGGCCCAACGTTGATGGAACTGAACTGAACTGAAGAGTAAAGGGGATGCACAAGATTGTAAGAATTACAGAGGAATAAAGTTGATATCCGACACAAAGAAAATCCTAGAGAGGGTTCTTGATGGAAGATTGAGGAAGGAGGTGGAGATTTCAAAGGAGCAATTTGGCTTCATGCCTGGTCGATCGGCCACAGATGCTATCTTTGGGTTACGACAGATGATGGAAACGTTTCGAGAGAAGCAACGGGAGCTACATCTGGTATTTATTGATCTGGAGAAAGCGTATGATAGAGTACCAAAGCAAGTAGTCTGAAGATGTCTGAGGGAGAAGAAGATACCGAAGAAATATGTCAGGTTGGTGCAGGAGATGTACAGAAATGTGAAGACAAGAGTTCGAACCTGTCTGGGACAGACAGAAAGTTTTCAAGTAACAGTTGAAATCAAGGGTCAGCATTAAATCCGTTTCTGTTTATTATTGTGATGGAGGAGGTGAGAAAAGATGCGCCTTGGACAATGTTGTATGCAGATGACATCTTGCTGTGTGCAGATTCAAGAGAAGAAGTGACAGCTAAACTGGAAAGATGGAGGAAAGTTCTGGAAGAGAGAGGTATGAAACTGAGCAGAAGTAAAACAGAGTATATGTGTTGCAAAGCAGATGACAACCAGGAGACAAATCTAGACCTGGAAGGAAATGTCATCAGGAAGGTCAGTGACTTTAGATACTTAGGTTCAACAATGAAAGAGGATAATGAGGCTGAGAAGGAAGTGGGATACAGGATGAAGGAACTGGAGAGAGATGGCTGGAGTGCTATGCGATAAGAGGGTGCCGATCAATCTAAAGTGGTGAGACCAGCTATGACGTATGCTATGGAAACTGTGGCCCTGAGGAAAAATAACATTAGCAGGATGGAGGTAGCAGAGATGAGAATGCTTGGGTGGATGTGCGGTGTGACCAGAAAGGATTGTCTGAGAAATGATTATGTAAGGGGAACGGTGAAAGTTACGAAATTAGGAGCAAAGATAGAGAAGGCAAGGTTGAGATGGGTTGGTCATGTGATGAGGAGGGAGGAAGAGTATGTGGGAAGAAAGGTCATGCAGATGGATATGCAGGGGGAGGAGGAAGCGCGGGTGACCAAAGAAGAGATGGAGGGAGATGTTGGAGAAGGACTTGAGGATGAAGAACTTGGATGTGGCTACAGTCCAAGACAGGAGGTTGTGGAGGAGACTCACTACAAACAGCGACCCTACTTAAGTGGGAAAAGCTGTAGTAGAAGAAGAAGAAGAAGGCAATTTTTGGGTGCACGTGTAACTGAGATAAACTTCAGAGGTTATATTTCAAATGCAATTAAAATAGCTCATAAGATTACCTGGTATTATGAATAGACTAATAAGAAGGGTTAAGGAGGACATTACATACCTCTTTATAAGTCCTTCATACAGCCCTATAGAGATTAATTTAGGCAGAGATCTGATCAACTGGTTTCTTTGGAGATGAAGAAAAAGTGGAAATGATCCAAAAGCGAGTGATGGCAATAACTACATTAAAATCCAACTCTGCCCTGCTCCTCCGTGCAAGGGAAATCTTTAAAATAGAATTTAAAAAAAAACAGCATTACAGAGGCTAAAATAAAATGATACAATGTTCGGTACACTTTGACTGATATAGCATAGAACATAATAAAGAATAAAATTGAAACAGCCAACTGCTTCGCACTGAGTATTTTCAATCACACGAACTAAAATCTTATTATTGCATAGCTTATGACACCGGCGAATGTCAAGGGGAAAAAAAGAGTGGTAAAGGTCACTCAGCTGGAAAAACGTATGCTAGATAAACACGGCCGAAATTTCTTCCATTCTGTGCACTACTTTACTAATTTTATGTGAAGACAGTTTTCCTGTCTTCAGATTGCGCGTATGAAAAAACACTGAAAAAAATCAAATAAGATAAACAGATTACATTACTGATTTTAGAATTCAGTAAAAAAGACTTCGAAGGACGCCAATTTATAGGAAAACTGCAAACTTATATATTGGTATATACACACATTACATTTAACTTCCATTAGGTTTTTTTTTCCCCTTGGCAGTTCTGTAGTATTGAATTATTATTATTGTTATTATTATTTCCAAAGCTGGAGATATTACATACGCAAAAATGCACTTAGAGGAAGTTAAATATCTTATTTGTGATAAATGTATTTATCTAAAACATTTTTCTTCTTTTTCTTCTTCCCAGAAAGCAAATGAATATTTCTGACAAGGATATATCACTCACTCACTCACACACACCCAGTTTTCTATTAGAAGGAAATGGAGGCTTTTTCTTGCATTCAATCAGCGTGAATAGGCGTGGAACTTGGGGAGGGGGGATAGTATAAACTCGAAAATCCACTTTATATAATTATAAGCCTCGTAGAATTTATATTCAAGTTGATAAATACCTTTCTGTGAATCAATACACGGACTTTTCTTTTAGATGTTTTAAATACAGTATTTAAAATATATACAAATATTGAACCTTTATCCTTTTAATCTACATTGTACGCCACTGAACAATAAATCTCGTCTGCCGCAAATCAACAGTGAATTATAATTAAAAGTTCGCAATGACGATTTTACTATTTATTTTCGTATTTTAATAGATGGCGCTAGTATAGTGTATTCGTTTTCTAATGTGTATCGTGAAGATATTCTTAGGCGGGTGCTCCTAGCATGAATAAATCGAAAATCGTTTTATGATTTCGGAATAAATGGGGTAATTTCTTGAAACTGCAATCATTTTTGAAGTGCATTTTATCAACAAACCCTCGCACCAATACTTGCCAGTATAAATCTACAAAGCAACGTCATAAAACTCCACTATAAAACTTGGCCTAAAAACTTTCAGAAAGTCGACAAGAATATTTTATAGAGCTGATATAGACAAAGTAAGTTGGTTTGTCTATTTTTATTTTACTTTAATGTTTAAATAATAATATTTTTTAAGTTTAAATAAATTTTTTAACGCTAAATAATTTACTTAAAGTTCTTAAAAAGTGTTTACCCACTGTTTATTATAAACTTATTTAAATTGTACTTAATTGTAAATTGTTTCGCACGTAATACCTTTGTTTTAATTTCCACTTTACCGATTTATTGTTTCTGGATTCCTTGTATAATAGTTACTTCTTCAGACAAATTGATCAAAATATTGAAAGACGTTTTCTGTTATAATGTTTCTTCTGCCTATAAAATACATTTGCAAATGTAATATCCTGTTAGAATTTAATAAAAACTTTGAAATCCGTACAAAAATTTAGCTGTTTCTTTAAATAAAATTTTGACACCTTTTTAACTTCTAAAAGTTTTAAATATAACTCGGAATTTCACCATTTCTTTAGATGTAGTCTTTTAAAGTCATAACAAATAGTATGCCGTGATAAGATTATGATAAGATTATTAGACTACAATATCGCATCTTCGCTCTAAGCAGCGAAAAAAAACCTGAAAATAAAAACCCCGAGGGGTGATCCAGGGCATCACCTCAGAAGAAATCACAGCAGACCTCATCAACCAGGGCCTGATCCCAGTCAAGGTTAGCAGAATGTACGGAACAGACAAAAACCCAATGCCACTAGTGCTGGTTGAATTCCTCTTCTTGAGTATTCTGCAATTAAGCAGGTGCTTCTCTTAGTTGCAAAAACTTTCCTTCCACTCTCTTCTGTTCTGAGCCTTCTCTTTCAAGGTTGTGTACATGTCTCCATTCGGCATGTCATCTAGCATTGTTTTCCTTACTCTTCCTGTGGGTCTTTTTCCATCTATTTTTCCTTTGATGGCATCTCTGATGATTCCATTTCCTCTCAGAATATATCCGATCCAGTTTCCCTTGCTTCTTTTTATCCTTTTTAACAGACTTCTTTCTTCTTCTACTCTTTTTTAAGACCTCTTCATTAGTTACTTTATCTGTCCATTTGATTTTTTCTATCCTTCTCCAAATCCACATCTCAAAGTTTTCCAAAATCTTAAAATTTCTTCTTTCTTCAATGTCCAAGTTTCAGCTGTATAGAGGACAACACTCCACATATAACATTTTATTATCTTTTCTTCAGATTTCTATCCATTTTACTTCTGAATAAATTCCATTTTCTATTAAACGCAACTCTTCCCATCGCTATTCTTGTTTTTATGTCACTTTTACATCTTCCATTACTGCTAATAACACTTCCTAGATATTTAAATGTCTTTACTGGATTCAATTTTTCCCCATTTATTCTGATATCCATATTTGCCTCTTTCTTTGCTATTTTCATTACCTTTGTTTTTCTTATGTTAATTTTCATTCCACAATTGATACAGGATTCCAGTAATCTGTTCAACAGACGTTGTAATCCTGTTTCAGTAATTGATAATAATGCCTTATCATCTGTATCTTATTGCAAATATTTGTCTGCCTCCAATCTTTATTCCTTTTTCCGAATTCTCCAGTGCTTCTTTTAACATTGCTTCAGAATACATGTTGAAAAAAATTGGTGACGGAGAACAGCCTTGTCTTACTCCTCGTCCAATGATACCTGGTTTTGTTGTACCATATATATCTCACCATGGCAGTTTGTCCCATATATTGTGAACTAATTAGCCTCCTGTCTTTCCAATCTATACCAATCTTTTCCATTACTTCCACCATCTTATCCCATTTTACAAAGTTAAAAGCTTTTTCAAAATCTATATAACAGATATTAACTTCTTTATTCACTTCCAGACTTCTTTCATTTACTATTCTTAACAGTCCAATCGCATCTCTTGTTCCCCTACCCTTCCTGAAACCAAAACTGATCTTCTCCAAGAAATTCTTCCACCTTAGATGCAATTCTTCGTGTTAAGATTCTCATAAGTATTTTTGATGTATGAGAAATTAGGCTTATTGTTCTAAAATCCTTGCAGTTCACTGCATTACCTTTCTTTGGTATAAATATTAAGGTCATAAAATATTTGGTAATTCTCCTCTGTTATAAATTAAATTTATTATTTTGGTTATTTCTTCAGTTCCTTTCTTCTGAAGTTGTTTCAGGAATTCTGCAGGTGCCTCATCTATTCCTTCTGCCTTTCCACATTTTAGTTCTTTAATGGCCATTTCTACTTCTGTCTTCAAAATCTCTGGGCCTAGATCATCTTCATTTAACTTCTTTATGTCTTCTAATGGCAACTCATTTGGTCTATTTTCTTCGTCATATAGATCTCCAATGTATTCTTTACATCTCATTAGGATTTTATCGTCTTCAGTTATGATTTCTCCATTCTTATTTTTTATGCCTCTACCTCGAATTTCATTTCTTTTGTGATTTTTGCTTCTTGCTTTTTCATACAAAAGATCAGATCTTCCCAATTTCTCATAATTTTCCTTTTCTTCACGTTGTTTTTAAGCCAATCTTCCCTACTTCTTTCTGCTTCTCTTCTCAATTTGTCATTCAGGGCTCTATATTGTATTTTCCCTTCTGGGGTGTTTTTATTTTTCCATTTTCTTCTTTCTTCCATTAGAGAAATCATCTCATTAGTTATCCAAGGTTTTTTTTTTATTATTTTATCTCTTATATATCCAATTTCTTTTTCTCCAATATTCTTTATTGTCTCTTTAACTTGTTCCCATTTCTTTTCTGGATCTTCCGTTTTGACAAAACTTAACAACACCCAAAAACAGATTTTCGAGCTAACCCCAGTCTACGAACTAGGCATCACCATAGAGTCGCTCAAAAAAAAGAGCTTCAGCAGGGCAATGCCACAGATGCCAAAAATTTGGCCATGCCTAAAATCTATGCAATATAATTACCTAAAATGTGATGAAAACTATCAACCATCACCTGAAGCAAGCCAAGAACCCCAGCCAGATGTGCTAACTGCAGCGGGCCTCATCCCGCCAATTATAAAGGTTACAACCGCAACGGCAAAATCGTGAGGAAGTAAGAACTACCCGCCCTTCTCCTCACACGGCCAGTTTGAGCAGGATGATCATCCTCCAACACAAAGAAATCCAAATCCGATAAATCAGGAAAGAATCCAACTCCCAAAACCTATGGGATACGCTGCGCTCAAAAAAAAAAAAATAAATAAAAATAATAATAATAATAATAAAATACAGCATCTAACGAACAAACAAGTCCCAACCTAGCGGCAATCTTGAATGCCTCGCTAGCCGCCATGCTCCAAGAATTCAACAAAACCAGCCCATCACCGATTTCCACAAAGAGATTCCTTCAAGGAACCGATTCCATTCTGACGGCCCTCAGTTATGAATAAAAACAAAATCCAACCGAACCCCCTCCTGATAGCCGCCTGGAATGCTAACAGTCTTACCAACAATATACTAGAATTACAAGAATTCGCATACAGACGCAATTCCGACATAATGTTAATCAATGAAACGCACCTCCGACCTGCAACTAACCGAAAAATAAGAGAATACTCCATATAACGAACGGACAGACTCGGCGCCAGAGAAGGAGGCATCGCCATCTACATCAAAACCTATATAAAGCACAATGCCACAACCAACCCATAAACCATCAGTGTGGAGATAACCAGCATAGAGGTGCACACCAACAACGCTGGAAGACTCAAGATAAGCACAGCCTACAACTCACTAAGCAATCCGGTACTGTCTCAGACGCCATCCTCAGCACCACAGACTCCACCATCATAGCAGGAGACTTAAACGACAAGCACCCAGCATGGTTCAGCACCACAATAAACAATAACGATCGCACACTAAACAAGTATACGACTCAATTCGTTTGCAGTAACAAGATAACCACCGAACACACCCATCACATCCCTCAAAGCAGATCAGATGTACTAAAAATCGTTATCTTCAGCAACAAAGAACCCCAATTCTTAAGATTCGTCATTAAAATTCGATTAAAAAAATAAGATTCGATTAAAATTCGTCAGACCACAACTCCATCCTACTTAAACTAGGCATCAATATCAATTATTCCCCCCCCCGCATTCCTTCATAACATGGGACAAGCTATCCGAAATTCTCCCAGAACACATCTGCCCAGCTCCCATCATCCACAAAAAAAAAGCAGAGATAGATGAAGCTTTGAATAACTTGAAAAATCAAATCAACAATGCACTAACAGCAGTTATCACCAAGACCACAATCACTCACACGACCAGCCGCCTCCCGGAGGATATCATGGACCTAATCAGAACAATAAACAAAGCCACGAATAGATACCACAACACAAGAGCCCCACAAGACAAAAAATCCTAAACAGCATGAACAGCCATGTCAGAGAAGCACTTCGAAACCACAGAAATCAGGAATGGAAAAACAAGCTAATGGCACTCAACCCTGAGAATCATAGAATCTGGAAATTCCTGAGAACCCTCCGTACCAAACTCAAAGCACTCTTCCAATGCAGGCTAAGTACGGAATTGCATACACGGATATAGAAAATGCCGAAGCTCTCATCGCAACCTGTAAAAACAATGCAGCCCATCATACGAAAACATCAACCTCATTTACAAAGTTCATCAACTGGTCAGACTCACCTTAAGGCACCCAAGGACAACACAGAACGCAATCAACCTTACTACTCCAGCAGAAATAATCAACATCATAAAATATCTCAACAGCAAAAAAGCACCACTTCCAGATGGCATCACCAACAAAATCATAAAGCTACTCCCACAAAAGGCTATATTGCATCTAGTCAACATAACAAACTTAATCTTAAGGATACAGTACTTTCCCACAGCATGGAAAACCGCCGACATCATACCCATAAAGAAGCCAAGCAATGACCCCCAGCTGCCCCAAAGTTACCGCCTATATAAGCCTGATGTCCAATCTAGGAAAGTCACAGAAAAAGTCATCCTCGCAAGGTTACAAGAAACAACAGATAAACTAGGAATCATACCAAATGAATAATTCGGTTTCCGACGCGAGCACAACACAATTCAGCAAATCCACCTATTAGTAGAATACATCATAACCAGATACAACTGGAAACAGTACACTGGCGCGGTGTTCCTATGCGTCGCTAAGGTCTTTGACAAGATCTAGCACCAAGGCCTCCTCTATAAACTCATAAAAGCAAATGTGCCAACCATTCAATAAGGTTAATAAACAATGCAGGTAAATATCAAGGAAAAATTCTCAACCAGGCTCAAAATACGAGCAAGAGTTCCACAGGGCTCCCTGCCGGCCCTTTTACTATTCGCAATCTACATCGAGGACATCCAACAAAACTGAGGACAACATCACAGCTCTATACGCAGACGACACGGCAACAGTAGCAAGATCTCTTCACCCCCACCTGGCAATTCGACGACTCCAGGACTGTATCATCACACTGGAGAGATGGTTCTCGGATTGAAGGATCCAAGTAAACCCCCTCAAAAGCACAGCCATACTATTCTCCAGTAGGGTAGCACCCACCAAGGAAGACATCCAGATCTTCGGAGAAAAGATCCCATGGCTTCTATCCTTCTCAAACGTCCTAGGATGGGTTGAGTCCCTCTCCTAATGAGGAGTTACTGGCGTATTAATGCAGCTTACTCGCTACTCCTCTGCTGCATCCCCTAAGGGCGATATTCATGACTGTAATCCGTGTGTGTTCACCGGTTTGCCTGCTTGAGGGATGAAAAACTCCAGATAAACTGGAGGGAAAACCGTGCTGTCCACTCTCAAAACTGGCTAACTTTGCCATGGCTGAGGAAGATCCTTAAACTCCTCACATCGTCGACGGGAATCGAACCAGAGACACTCCTTCCTCACGCATATGATTGCGAAGCGCATAACCACTAGGCTAACCCACGCTACCTCTCATGGCTAACAGATACCAAATATCTCGGAGTACAACTCGATAAAAGACTTCGGTTTAACAGCCATATCAAACTCATAGACGCAAAGACATCCAAAGTCAATTGGATGTCTTTGCGTCTCAACTCTGCCCCGTGATCAACTGCCGCAGCAAACTAGATAAGCGAAACAAGCTATTACTATACCAGATGGTGATATATCCCGTAATCACATACTCCTTCCCAGCATGGAACCATACCTCTAAATCAAACATTCTAAAATTGCAGCGAATGCTGGACGCCCAATGGTTTATTAAAAACACCCAGATCCACCGAGAGACCAGTATCCCATACATCCTTCCGCTCCTTCATGACCTAGCTGAAAAGTTCTTCTCAAAGGCAAGCATGCACCCAAACCCACTAATCAGACAAGCTGCCAATTACAATGAAACCAACCACCCCAAACACAAAAGACCCAAGACAATCCTACTCCTAACCGAACACAGGTAATCCCACAGATCCCAAAATGGCGAGCGTAAAGCTAACAACCCCCTCCCAAACCCCACGTTTCCTTACACTGGCAAAGGGGAATGTGAAAAGCATGATTTCTTCACCCATCTGGCAAGTAATGTTGTTGTTGTCGATGTTTAGATATACAATTATAATTATTTTAATTCTGTTTAACTAGGATTACAACATACCATACTTAGAAATCTGCTGATATGGAGAATTCAGGATTTGCATGACTGAAATATAATAAATGATAGCATGAGATGACACTTTTTATATTACGTACACAACTTTTTGTAAATATTTATTAGTAGGATATACTGAATTTAGAGACGTTTAGAAATTGAATATCACTTTATCTTCAACAGAATTTCTCTTTGTTTTAGCGTCATTATGAATATTTGGGAAACATCCACAGCCCTCCATTTTCTCGTGTCGTTTTCGATGGATCTTTTAAAGAAGCCCGAATCTGTCGTAGTCATGAATTCAGAAAGTGGTACGTAGATGTTTTTAGTCCATTCCCAATTAAATATATTTCAAACTAAGGCTGGAAAGATTTAGTTTGTAACCAATAAAAGGCTATGCTGTTTAATCCACCAGTAACAGCTGTTAATTAATTAACGTAAATTTAAAAAAATAATTAATTATTAAATTATTTAAAAAAATAGTTATTATTAAATTTGATTAATTTTTAAATCTAATTTTAAGATTTTTAAATTTACTTTTATTATTTAAGTTTTAATTACCTATCTGTCTATCATTGCAGACCTTTCTGCCAATGTGCTGCATTTGCTCCACAGCATATACATCAAGACTATCTTCATTTCGCTAATTCCACATAAACGTCTGCCATCAGAGGGCGTCAGCAACGTTCCAAAGTCTTCGAAATATCTTCATGTTTTCTATTTTGCCAACGAGCATTTTGATGCATCGCATATTTTCAATGACGTAAGTCCTTTCGACGTCATAGTTTGATCATTTTTTTTCTATAGAGCATATTTATTGTAACACTTGTGTTTAGTAACCCACTACAAATCCCAAATATTTATTTAGTTTACTTAAAACGAAACGTAATAATTGGATATATTTAAGTATTACGATAAGTGGATTATGAGAAAACTAACGAAATTAATTTATTAAAAATAGGAACAATCTCAGAACTCAGCAGCAGAATTGAGACACAACATGCTGAATAGAAATGTTTTAAGCAAAAAGCAAATCAAATAAAAGCAAAAAATGTAAGTTTATATTCCATTGCTGATCTATGGTTCCCGATCATGGTCAGCAGCAGAACATTCGCCCCCCCCCCCACTGGAAGTTGCGCCTTCTGATCACTTGCTAAGTCCATCGACGTAACTTCTGTTCATCTGTGCTTATACCTCTATCTCTGTCCATATGACACCATGGTACATCATAAGACAAAGCTAACCTCCTGACGTCACTATATTCCTTAAACTCCTGCAGAGATAACCAACACAAATCGCCTGCTCTGGTAATTTTCTTCCAAAACACACCAGAAGAATAAACTTGTCGGAAAATAACCATACGTTGATGAATTCTACAGATTACATAAAGAAATTTGCTCATATGCTTGATTTTCTCTTGAATAGTATCTGAGATCTCTGGAGTAATTTTTAATTCATGATGCGAAATATTTTATTGCCAGTAGAAGATCTAAAAATTACAATATATTAATGGGGAATGTTTGTGATATTTAACAATAATGCTGTTAGATAAATAAATAAACGCTAGGTGTAAAAGATATTTTGTATGTTTTAACTTCACTGCAGCCTGGATACGAAGATTGTAGCCCTCTGTCCATACGATGGCTGGTGTTCCTTCCTCAGAACAGTTCTGATCCATCTTTATCCAAGCTGACGGTCTCCTCTCCCTGCACGTATGACATCATCCTTGTTTATCCTCATGTTTCCGAACATAAGGTGGACGAATTTCAAATACTGCAGGTAATTTGTGTTATTTACTTAATTGTGTTCGTTCAAAATTGCTTCCAATGTAATAGTCTCGGATATACCACAGAAAATCGGAAATTTATTAGTCTCGGATACATCACAGCAGGATCCTATTCTGGTTTTAAGAAACAAGATGAGACAATAGAGAAATATTCAATTCTGTTTAATAAAATTTTCTTTTGTGTGATAATTATGTTCATTTGAAGCGAATGTATTCGTTTGAACAAAATTCGCTGGTGTAATAATCTTGGGGTGAAATTGCTAAAACCAAGAATGCATACGAACTATTCAAGGAAAATCAAGTTTTCCTTGAATAGTTCGTATGCATCCATGCCTAAGTAATGATCATTTCGTTGTAACTAATCTTCAATTAAACAGCTGCGTAGTTTTTTTTTTTGTTTTTAATCTAAATTAAATATTCTTGCCCAAATGCATCTGATTTTCCCAATTAAAACGAACAAGATAAGATGCAACTGAACATTGTAAATGGAAGTGACAGTGTTTAACAACATAAAGTGGTTTGTGTTCTGATGTTAATCACTAGTCTTCTGAAGGTGTAGCAGTGTTTTTAACTCCGGACAACTAAGATTTATCATCCCACAAACAGGCAAGGCAACCAAAAGAACACAAGCAATTAACTTTCCAGCCTCATACTCTTATTTTATTGAGCCATAATTCCAAATAAATTGCTTTGACGTATTAAAAGGTTTTTTTGTAATTTTTATTAATAAAATTTAATGACATGATTTGCGACAATAAAATTACTACGCTTTATACTAGATCCACCCTAATCTCTAATAAATTTATCGCAACTACCAGCTTAAGAACATACGCTATCTACCGATAATTGTCCGTACACTATAGCAATTTACAATTGATACCAGCAGGCGAAGTCTAACATCGCCAATAGAGTATGTCCACCTTTGGTTTTGATCACCTCCTGCACCCTTTGAGGGAGGCTTTCCACCAATGTGCAGCAGACATCAGGTGGAATTTGTTTCCAATCCTCCATTAAAGCTGCACCGAATTCAGTTCTAGATCGAGGATCCAGCCCGCAGTTGGAGAGCGAATAAGTTAATCACGCAGTCAGCGAGTCCGTCAAATTATTCATGCGTACGCTCTGCTCTGGACCTTAATTGCCGCTCCAATTCGTCCCACAGGTGTTCGATGGGAGTTGAGGTCAGGACTCTAGGCAAGCCAGGGCAGTTGTTCAACAACCATCTCTTCTTACCATTCCATAACGGCTGCAGCTTTCTGGCATGAGGCATTGTCGTCTTGATAGTAACACGGGTCCGTTCCATAAAAACTCCACAGTGTGGGCAGCACCTGATTATCCAGAATATTAAGGTACTGAGCTGCCTTCATGAAACCACGGACAACGACCAGTGGTCCCACTCTAAACCAGCTGAATGCACCCAGCACTATTAGTCCTCCACCACCAAAACACCACCACAGGGTACAACACTGTGGTAACAAGGCGTTCACCAGGCTGCCTCCACATGCACACCCTACCATCAGACTGAAAACTGGTGAATCTTGATTCGTCGCTCCAAAATACTGTTTTCCTCTGGTCAATTGTCCAGTTCACACGCTCTTTGCACCCAAACTAGACGAGCTGCCTTGTTCGTTGTTGTGTTCGGCTTGTGTGCAGCTGCTCTTCCATGGAAACCCAGTAAATGTAGTTCTTTTCGTACAGAATTGGAGCTCACCGTAGTGTTACTGGCGCTCTGGAACTCATCACGGATGTTCTGTGCCGATTATAGCCGGATTTTGCATACCACCCGTTTTAACACCTCCTGTCGGTCATTTTCGACAACCGCCCTGGGTTTTTTTTCCTGCACTAGTATTGCCAGAACGTCTCTATTTGGTGATCACATCGCCAACAGTTGATTTTTGATGCTCCAGTTTAGCTGCAATGGCACATATGGACATAACACTGATGTGACAGCTTACCATGACATCTCTCTCGAAGTCGTTGACTTCCCGTGGTTTTGCCAAACTACCTGCTGCTTCTTACTATCTGTAGACCGGTTTTTATGTTGTTAACAAACCTGGAATGTTCCATAATAGGGATGTCCGGACAATTATGGGTAGATAGTGTAATTAGTCACGCCATGTACCCGATTCATAGCTTTAGTTCCTTTAATCTAATAATCACATGCCACAACTCTGTATGCTATTATTACAGTTCACTCCTACAAAAAATGAATTTATTATTCAATATTAATTCAATTATTAACACCATATAATGATTGACGTGGTTTCAATGTCCTACTTCCAGTTCCAGAATACGTTGTTAAATAAGAAGCAAAGCATACGCAAATGGTCTCCTGATAAAAGGCATTTAGAGTCAAGTCTTGTTTCCTCAGATAATGGTTATTACGATCTTGGAGAAAAAACTTTGATTGTTGCTGCAATTCCAGTAAGTGATATGCACGTATTATTTTCACCTTAACTCGCACGCACAAAATTTAAAATAGTGGAATTATTTTCAATAACTTAATGTACGAGTTGAAATAAACAATAAGGCGTTGTGCTAACAGTAGTGTCATCTGGTGGTCAGTGCATAAACGTTTGGATCTAAAAAAATAGAACTGGATGTTATAGCGTTCACTCGTTTTTTTTTGTTTGTTTTTTGTAATTAAATGTAATCTAATCTATTTTTTTATTTGTTCACTATATTAACATGCATTACTACCAACGTGCATTGTCTCATTTCCTTTGGTATCGATATTAAAATTATTACCGTTGTTTACAGTTCAAATATGTATTTGACTTCCAAACGAAACAAAATGGCGAGATCATCCCGACTGGAGGATGTGAATTTCAACTTCTAAAACTTCTGGCACAATTTCTGCATTTTAAGTAAGTGTTGTATGATTTTAAAATAAAAAACTACAAAATAGAAAATCCTTAGACTTAAAAGAATTCAAACCTTTATGATGGAAATATTCTAATAAAATTCCATAATATTGAAATAATGATTACCGATATAAATTATAAAAATGGTATAAATTATAAATAAATGATAAATTATAATTTATACAAGACGTAAACAAATATTTTCGATGCTTATAAGGAGTGTGAAAGTTACAGACCAAATAATTAAATTTGTAAATAGAAATAAAACACAAAGGCCATTAACCCTAATATGATTTTTATCGTCTGCTACAAAACAACATAAATTCTGATATTATACTTTTTTTAATAAAAATGAAATACTCTGCGATATTTGGCTTTTCCTATAGATATATGATTCGTCAGCCTAAGGAATACCAATGGGGGGCTCAGATGCCAAATGGTACATGGACCGGAATGGTTGGTGAGGTAACCAGAAAGGTAAGTACGTATGAAGCACATAATTCCATAAAAATTGCCGATAAGTGTGTTTAATAGATTAATTTCTCTGAAATATGGGTTAGAAGTTGAATGTGAGATATTTATACGCAAATATAAGAGTTGATTCTAAAATCTCATTAGGAAAAGTGGATGACGATGTTCAAGATAGACATGGTTATTAGCTGATGGTCTAATGACACTTTTAACTATGAGTAACCAAGCGATTACGGTCAACTACAGGCCGCTACAGTCTCAAGCGTTGGTATTAGTGACTTTCTCCACACCAAGCTCCTCCATTTAAGTCTTTTTAGATATCATGCTAATAATTCTGCACTGGAAGAGCTTTAAAACCAAATATTGACAAAAAAAGGAGTTCATTTAACTTATGGAACGTTAGCTTAAAGGAGAAACCACAGGACCTTTCGCTGAAAAAATCAAAACAAAATAATAGTGCAAATATTTGTTAAATAATAATCATCATCAAGAGGAAGGCATGAATGTTTCTTCAAAACCTACTCCAAACAAGTACGTATAGTTTCTCAAGTATATGTTACTTGACATTTAAAAAGAAATGAAAATTATGAAAAAAAAAATTGAAAAAAAAAATATTCTCATCCCTTCATTCATATTTGAATTCGCACTAATTCATATAAACTCTTAAAAACGACTTGCAATCTATTGATTTATTGTGTCTGTTGAGTATTCCAAAGATTACTGCTCTTTTTTTTTCTTGTGCTCTCCGGCAGATGGGCCTCAATCATCAGTTCTATCTCGCTTTAATAGATAGGACTGATGATTGAGATTGTTCACAATTAAAATTGGCCCTTAAGTGGCTAAATGTCCAAATATTTACTGATAATATTTATACTTAAAAGAACATATATATATATATGTATATATATATATATATATATATATATACAGGGTGTTCGGGATAAATTTGACATATTTATAATTAATTATATTTTTCCGTAAGTTACATGTATTAACACACACTTCTCTTCATTTAAAAGTTTGGACCCTTCTTCATTCATATACAAGATGTCAGAAAGGATGGATAGCTGGAACCCACCTGAATCATGGAAGAGAATAACTTGTATCATGATGATTCGTGCCTGCCATCAAAATAAGGATATTACGACTGCTGCCCAATGCTCCCTGAATACAGTAAAAACAATCAAACATGAACTAGAGACTTGCAATGGTGACTACGAGGATGTAGCAAGAAGAAAGATCCCTAGCAGACGATCTGATTGCGTTCGTACAGCAGAATTCCTCGCAAATCTGCAGGAACAGGTGTTGAAGAACCCTGGCATTGGAATTCGGGCTTTGTTCGTGGAGTTGCTAACTGTAGTCAAGCCCTGGATAACAAGGGTAGCCAATGGTAGGCCGTATGTATGGCAGCAGGATTCGGCCCCTTGCCACACCTCTGGGAAAAGTCAAAAATGGTTGTCTGAAAATTTCTACGACTTCACCAGTCCAAATGTTTGGCCTCCAAACTCCCCAGACCTTAACCCCATGGATTATTTCGTATGGGGCGCAGTTGAAAAAGACACCAATCGCACTTCCAGTAATACAAAAGCCCAGTTAATGGATAAAATTAAAACAGTTTTTGCGGCCCTTCCCAGGGAGACTGTAGCATCAGCTTGTTCGAGGTTCCGAAGCAGAATTGAAGCTGTGATCGATGCTAATGGTGGTTATTTTGAGTAAATCTTGTTGATAGTATTGTAATTAACTCTGCCTGTAATGTTTTTTTGTCAATTCATTAAATTTAATAGATACAAAGAAGATTTTCTTTTTCCTTACGAAACTGTCAAATTTATCCCGAACACCCTGTATATATATATATATATATATATATATATATATATATATATATATATATATATATATATATATATATATATATATATATATATATATATATATATATATATATATATATATATATATATATATATATATATATATATAATACTTATATATAACTCTTCTTGAATGACGTCATTCAGTTCTTTTCAATCAATGCATATCATTTGTTTGTCAATTTGCAGGAAGCCAATCTCAGCATGGAGATGATCACCATCACTGAACCTAGAAGCAGCGTTGTCGACTTCTCTTATCCTTACATGTATGATCCGATGACTTTCTTTGTACGCAAACCTGCCTTGAAGCCAAAAATCTTCGTCTATTTGAGACCCTTCCAAGAAATGGTAAGCATTTGAATCTGCCATTGATTAATTAAGGAAGGATTTATTTTCGTATTCGATTCCGAGAAGAAGAAGAAATGCTGAAAAATATCCAAGCAACTGAGAAAACGTAAGCGTTTGGGTTGCTGGGGTTTTGTCTCGATGGTAAAGACTGATTTTGCCATTGATTGTTGATTCAAACTGAGTGTTAATTCAAATCTCAAACAACGTTTGAATATTTGTTCATTGAGTTACAATTAGTTGCTTTCCATCCACGGGGATCCAGTGTAGTCCACGCTACGACACTGTAATCTGCTCGAGGATTTGTACTTGTGTACTCTATATCCGAGGCTGCTTTGAGGGTCGAATCGAGTATTAATTATTCTGCAAGTTATGCTCATTATTTAGTAGTTAGTGAATAAACTATATTATCAAGAATAAGGTAGTTATTAATTTATACGTATGATATAATAGTCCACGAAGTGAATAATTTATGCATGTTTGGCTTTTACTTCCTACTCGACTGTACACAGAATAGCCTTTCCCCGATCCCTCAAACTTTTCTAGTCCTTTACAAACGGCACAATCTTTTTCTTTGTTTATAAACACAAATGTACAGTGAGTCTTCTTCCAAAATAGAAGATATTTTATGCACAGAGATATTTCATTTAATATTTTGAAGCTGATTACTAAATAATTGAACTACACAAATAGCTCAGTGTCAGTAGCGTGTGCCGTCCATCGCGCTAGACCTCGAGAGGAAAGCGCATCGTAAGCTGAGTTCTAGTCTCCGACTAAAGGAACTTTTACTAAGCTTTTTTTTCGAATGATTCCCGAGTTAGTCGATCTCTAGCACAGGCAAGCGAGTTTTTTCTCCCAGAAATGCAGGTTTTTCGTCCCGTAACTCAAGAAAATCGACCGTAGACCCCACACATTTTTCAGACAGTAAACATAGGGACCACGAGACGGCAGCACTTGTTAGCTGCCTCTCTTTACCGGACTCCATGTATAATTAGCATAGTCTTGGGTAAACATCTCTGATCATCTACCACTGGAAAGTGAACTTTTTCCTCCTCAGTCTCTAATAGTTAGATAGGGCTAAAAACGACCTTGCTTATCAGCTCATGCCTTTCCTATTCTCCATGGGGGAATAGGAAAGGTATGAGCTGATATTTTTAAAATAAATATCTCTCGCTTACCATTAATTCTAGATATTTTCGAAGCAAATTGTTAGTCATATTAATGCAGTATAAAGTAATTTTTTGAAAAGGAAATGAGCAATAATTCAATTTAAGTTTATTATATCTGACACCATCACGATCAGCTTATAGCAATCTAGCTCTGAATGACATCCATTATCCTCCCCCTCCCCACAATACTGAAAACATTACATGGCACAAATTAACGGTTTCATCACTTACGTTGATATCATCCAAAGATGTAGGTTAATGTTTTGCTTAAAGAGCAAATCTTATCAGAAGCTCTGGCATAATAATACATACCTCTCTTCATTATAAACCTTGGAATGTAATAGTCATAATAAAATCAATCACAAATTGGCCATTAGCAGACAATAAAAGAATAATACCAACGCGTGAAACGTTTTGCAGTTGCTTTTATAACATTTCGTATTGTATATATTTTTCCTTAATTATAATTATAATTTTTCTAAGCTTTTTTCGACCCGTTCCCGAGTTAGTCGATCTCTGGCACTGGCAAGCGGGTTTTTCCTCCCGGAAACTCAAGAAAATCAACCGTAGAATCCACACTATTTCAGACATTAAATATATTGTGTTAGGGTTAGGGACCACGAGATGGCGGCACTTGTTGAGCCATTCTCTTCACTACGTGCCGCTTAATTAGTGATAGCATTGGGCCAGCTATCTCTGATTGGGTACCAGTGGACATTGAACTGCCTACTCAGTTTCCAACAGTTAGATAGGGCTAAAACGGCCTCGTCTACTCGCTATACGTGAATAAAAAGACCTGCTGATTTATTATTATTATATACGAACGGTTGCATGGTTGTATCGCTGGTCCAGTTTTTATACTTTAATGTGATTCAAACTCCTGTTGTTAATTTAAAAGTGTCACAAAGTAACTCTTCTTGTCACGCTGAAGACAGTGATATATAATTCATCGAAATCGGCCAAGTTAAACAGAAATTTTGAGTGTGCTAATGGTTGAGCAGAGTTCACCGTATTCACTAACGAGCATAGAACAAAGACCGTCGCCATCTTTACAGTTGTCCAAGGAAAGAAAGGTGAACCATGAAGTGCAACAAGTGCCTGAAGGAATTATCGTCCGACGGAAGTCATATTCAAAGTCTATACAAATAAAAAGCTCGGAAGATATAGATAGGTTGCCAAAGTGAAACAAAAGACTCCAACTTAGTTCAATAAGAAGATCTCAACCCAACAAAAATGAATGTGAACCAACAGATAAATGTAATTACACCAGAATACATCAGTAATTGTACTTTCAAATCGCTCGAACCATGGAAACAAAACACAGTACAAACGAGAGGTCTCTCAATCTTACATATTAACATCAGAAACATCCGAAAACATTGGTTATTGTTATAGGCTTATCTGAGGCATTACACTGATACTATTGATATATCGATTCTTACAGAAGTATCTATAACTAATGAAGAAGCGACTGCTTTCAAAATTCCAGGCATCCAACAACATAGATCATACCGTCATACAAAAAGAGGGGTGTATATTAATATTTATTAAACACAAAGAAACGGCCTATCAGTTTGAGCATGCTGAAACCCTTTGCCTCGAAATCACTAATACCACTAATACACAGCATCCCATAATGCTAAATGCTATTTACAGGCCACCAAACCTAAAAATGATAAAATTCTTGCACGAACTCAATTGCTGGCTTTCACGCCAAGAAATATGCACAACCGAACACCTAATGATAATTGGCGACATAAACAGAAATATTGCAAACGAAAACCAGAACAACACTGTACAATACCTAGACACGCTATCCATGTATAACCTAATAGCAACAATAACATCATGTACTAGAAAAGAAATATTCGGAAATACTATCACTGCCTCATGTCTAGATCATATAAACGTCCGAGCACCGCCAAGCAGTTACACTGCATCAGTCATAAAGTGCAAAGTAGCAGACCATTACTTCACCGCTCTAAACCTGCACACCAAGACAATACCCATGCAATATCCAACAGAAGAAAAACGACAGAAAACAATAATAGACGAAGAAATAGTCAACCACGAAATAAGAAAAACATACTGGGAACACCTGGCATCAGATTCAGCAGATATCTTATACAACAACATTAAACTCACACTGGAGGAAATATATAAGAAAGCTACAAAGATAGTCAGAATTCGTTCAAAAACAACACAAAATCCTTGGATAACACAAAACTGAATCCTAGAAATACACAGAAAGGATGCTTCATGGAGAGAATTAAAGCGATATCCAAATAACACAACTCCAAAAACTGAATATAAGATAACAAGGAATCGCCTTACAACACAAATAAGAAATGCAAAAAGAAGCTACTACAGAGACAAACTAACCTCTGCACAAAACAACAAGAAACAAACTTGGCATCTGATCAATGAGATGCTAGATTCTGTTGTCAATACCACTGCATCCGAAACCATAAAACACAGCTTCATGAAAGACGCAAAACCTATCCAACAACTAGCAAATGACTATAACGAATACTTTGCACACTCCATCCAAGAACTTCACAGAAATATTCCCCCAATCACAAAACGAGACCCTCCACTTGGATCACAATCAAAACAGACATTATCGTTCCCAACCATAAAAGAAGCAGAACTTATCTCTGCAATACATCAAATCAAACCAAACAAAGACCCAGGAATTGATGGTATAAGACCTAAGGATATCAAGAAACATGCAACTAGTTTAAGTCCATTCCTACCAAAATTAATAAATAAAATATTTAAAACAGGAGAGATACCAAGTATGCTAAAGACCCCCATAATTACACCCATATACAAACATGGAAAAAGAAATTTAATCAGCAATTACAGACCCATAGCAACATTACCAATTATCAATCAAATTATGGAGCGGATCATACTGAAGAAACTCACAGCATACACTGAGATCTTTCATATTATCCCCAAAACACAATATGGTTTTCAGAAGAATGAGGGAACAACATCTCTCTTGGAAGACTTTACAGACGTAATTAATACCGCCTTAGACAAAAACAAAATTGTCATGGTAGTTAAAGCATTCGATACACTCACACATAAAACTTTGTTAGGAAAGCTGAAGCATGTTGGAATAGACGAGCCTCTTCACAGGTGGTTTACAAACTACCTCCAAAATAGAAAGGATATCACACGTATCGGATCAAACCGAAGCAGAGAGCTACCAGTAACCTCTGGAGTACCACAGGAAGCTGTACTCTCCCCAACTCTATTCAACATTTACACGCACGATATTAATCAGCTACCACTTAAAAGTAAGGTATTCCAATACGTAGACGATACAGCAATAATATCCATCCAGAATAACACAAGCATAGCCCAAACAAATATGCAACATGACATAAATCTGATCATAGACTGGCTCACAAAAAACTCCATACACCTAAACTCAGAAAAGACAAAATTGATGATATTCAGAAATCCACTGATGCGACCACTTGATAACAAATATATAATCATCCAACATTCACTTTCCAACATAAAAAACACACAGAACAGCAAAACCACTACATCACTCAGGTTGAAACAATACGATACCTTGGAATTTACTTCGATGCAGATATGAATTGGAATAGCCACATAAACCATCTACACAACAAACTCCGAACAATAAGTGGCAAACTCTACAGGTTAAAAGACATAGTTCCCATATGCTTAAAAACACTAATATACAAAGCACTATGCCAAAATATACTAAGATACGCTATAACAACGTATACTTTCTGTGCACCCTACAAATTAAATAGATTAATGTCGCTACAGTACAAAATGATAAAACTGATCTTTTGGGAACAAAGAGAAAATCACGACCTTATAAACATTGCAATGTCAGAACACAAAATACTGACAGCAAAACATTTCTGCCACTATACAGCTTTGCTGAAACATTATTTCGATGCCAACTACCGGACAGTCAGAAATACATACCGTATAACAAGACCTCAGACTACTAATTATATCACATATAAATACAATAATCACGACGGAAAGGCCACGCGAAACTTACATCCCAGACATTATAAACAAATTACCTTTTGAATACAGAAACCTTACAAACTACAATAGCCTGAAAAGAGCTCTGAGGACATACTACGAACAAGAAACACTCACCCAAATTACCATACAAACTAATGAAACACAATATATTCGTTCAGGCTTCCAGTTCAGGGACGCATCAATACATTCCAAGTTATTGCGTGCGTGCGTGCGTGCGTGCGTTGCGTGGGGTGGGGTGCGCGAATTTCACAGTCAACGGCTGCAGTGGAAATCAACCCTATTAATCATAGATTTCATAAATGTATAGATTGAACAACAATCGCACTCACCATATATCCTTTTGGATATCTGTCTCTCAATTTTCCCATGATCCAAATCCAGAGTTTATATTGCAATCCCATATTCTCCAGTTTATGCAACAGCCTTTCGTGTGGTATCCTATCAAATGCCTTAGCAAAATCCAACATTATCATAATGTATCCCATTCCCTTTATCCAACTCGGCCGTAACATTGTTATAAAATATGAGCAAATTGCTAAAGCATGACCTTCCTTTAGTAAACCCATGCTGCTCCTTGCAGAGTATAGCTTGTTTGTGTACCCATCTCAGTATGCGAGTTCTTACCAACTTCTCTAAAATCTTCACTACCACACCAGAGATAATGAGAAGTCGGTAGTTAGACACATCGTTTTTTGCACCACCCTTATGTAATGGAACTATATTACATTCCTTCCATTCCTGAGCTGAGACTCAAGTTATACAAATGTGTGCATTTTATAGCCAATTCAGCTGAACATTTCTTTAGCAAGAGTGCTGATATTCCATCTGTCCCTATTGACAAATTCTTATTCACTTTATGCAAGAACTCTTCAACCTCATTTTCATGAACCTCTAACTCTTCATCCAACGTAGCATTAGCACTGTGGAGTATGTTACGTACACCTAGTTGATATATCTTAGCAAAGTGAGCACTCGTTAACTGAACAATCTCCTTAGCTTCCGGCACTCGTGTACCATCTGCATTCAATAAAGTTATTCTTCCACATTCATTCTTTCTTTTGCTTACGGCATAACAATAAAATTCTTTTGGATTGCCTTTAGCTTGCATGACCAATTTCTTTTCATAATCCGTTTCAACTTTTCTGGCCTGAGCTTTATATATTTCATAACTCCTATCACTCTTATTCTCATGGTATTCTTTCCACATCATCTTCTTGTAGATCTCTTGCTTAATAAGGTTAAGCATCTATTTGACTCAACTTATTCTTGGAACACGAGATACATTCGGATGCTGCCTCATTTAAGCACTTCTGTCAATAGTATATCCATTACATTCGATCCTAGTTACCATCTCGTTCGATAGCCAGGTTTCAACAATCTTCGGCCACATCATATTCACTGAAGGAACGAACTAAACCCCTTTGTTCCTGATGCTCGTGGCATTTGTGTATAGACATAAATGACCACCTAGCCTATTCTTATAATTACACATGTAATCTATTTGGCCTTGTTGTAGAACATCCTCTTTTCTCTTCCCAGAGAATACTCAAAACGTTCAAATTCAATGCATATTTTTCCACCCCCCTTCGCCAGATACATAACCATGTTCGCAGCCATTCATGTCTGTATACGATAGCTGAACTTTAACAAGCATTTTTCCCATTCCTCCTTTGATGATCTAGTTTTTCTGTCTGTGTCTCTCTCTGCACTAGGGCTCACGCCAATAACCAATTTTTCCATCTCCCGATGGCAAATGAATTCGAGTCTGAAATCTCGCATCCATTTCATCTATAATAAAAAAAAATAAGTAATGCAATATTTAAAACGTTTTCCTTCAAAATTAAGGAATCAATTAATGGTGAATAGGGAGTTGAAGTTCAAAGGGCATAATTGCAAAGGTGTCCAATATAGCTCATAGGATTACTTGGGTATTGAAGAACACACTAATCTGCAGAGATAAGGAAGTTGTTGTTCCTCTTTATAAGCGGTTGATATTGATACATCCACATCTGGATTACTGTGTTCAAGTCTGCTCGCCTGGGTTTCTTGGGGATGAGAGCGGTGGAGAGTATCCTAAGGGGAATGATCAAAATGGTGAGTGGCCTGGGGAATGTTCCCTATGAGGACAGATTGAAAACTTGTGGATTACAGAGGGTTGTTGACAGGAGGAGAAGAGGAGATATGATAGAAACATTTAAGTTACCAAAAGGGTTTTATAGGATTGATGAAATAGAAATATTTCAGCAGTGGGATAGTGGTGGAAGAACAAGAGCTCACTCCATGGAAAGTAAGCAAGAGTGTGATTAACAAGGCTATGAGGACTAGATTTTTTGCTAGGAGAGTGGTGAATGAATGGAATCCATTGCCTGACTCATTTTGAGTGCTTCGTCTGTCAATGAGTTCAAGAAGAGGTTTGATAGATATCGTGTGGATGCTTTGGGTCTCCCGTGATGAGTCTTCTCACTCCATGGTGGTGGTGCCCTTATGATAATAATATTTTTTTTTAACTTTTTTTTATTTCTCAGATAAATTACATACATTGTATGAACCCAATTATGCATAACAAATACTTTCTCGTACATAAAGGTTTTTTAAATAATAATAACAATAACTGTTTACAACGTATATTATTATAATATTCATAATGATTATTATTACAGATGTTTCTTTGCAATTTTGCACTCTATATATACAATATCAATGGATATAATCACTCTATATTGCACACTTTTGTTACAGTTATTACATACATTACATACATTTGATTACATATAATACATACATTACATACATTGCTTTCATGTAATACGCACATTACATGCATTTGGCTACATATAATACATATTGGAAAAAAAAAAAACAATAAATAATAACCAGTTGGTTATTATTTATTGTTTTTTTTTTTGCTGTATTGGAAGCTACGAAATCTATGATTGAGAAGCACGCACGCACACATAATCGTATGTTGCGTGTATGCGCGCGCGCGCACGCACACGCACACACACGCGCGCACACACACACACGCACACACACACACACACACACACACACACACACACACACACACACACACACACACACACACACACACACACACACACACACACTGATTTCGAATGTACTGATGCGTCGCTGAACTGGAAGCCTGAGCGAATATATTGTGTTTCATTGCGTTTGTATGGTATTTTGAGTGCGTGTTTCTTGTTCGTAGTATGTCCTCAGAGCTCTTTTCAGGCTATTGTAGTTTGTAAGGTTTCTGTATTCAAAAGGTAATTTGTTTATCATGTCTGGGATGTAGAAGTTTCGCGTGGTCTTTCCGTAGTGATTATTGTATTTTTATGTGATATAATTAGTTGTCTGAGGTCTTGTATACGGTACGTATTTCAGACTGTCCTGTAGTTGGCATCGAAATAATGTTTTAGCAAAGCTGTATAGTGGCAGAAATGTTTTGCTGTCAGTATTTTGTGTTCTGACATTGCAATGTATATAAGGTCGTTATTTTCTCTTTGTTCCCAAAAGATCAGTTTTATCATTTTGTACTGTAGCGACATTAATCTATTTAATTTGTAGGGTGTACAGAAAGTATACGTTTTTATAGCGTATCTTAGTATATTTTGGCATAGTGCTTTGTATATTAGTGTTTTTAGGCGTATGGGAACGATGTCTTTTAACCTGTAGAGTTTGCCACTTATTGTTCGGAGTTTGTTGTGTAGATGGTTTATGTGGCTATTCCAGTTCATATCTGCATCGAAGTAAATTCCAAGGTACCCTATTGTTTCAACCTGAGTGATTGTAGTGGTTTTGCTGTTCTGTGTGTTTTTTATGTTGGAAAGTGAATGTTGGATGGTTATATATTTGTTATCAAGTGGTCGCATCAGTGGATTTCTGAATATCATCAATTTTGTCTTTTCTGAGTTTAGGTGTATGGAGTTTTTCGTGAGCCAGTCTATGATCAGATTTATATCATGTTGCATATTTGTTTGGGCTATGCTTGCGTTATTATGGATGGATATTATTGCTGTATCGTCTGCGTATTGGAATATCTTGCCTTTGAGTGATAACTGATTAATGTCGGCGTTTAAATGTTGAATAGAGTTAGGGAGAGTGCAGCTCCCTGTGGTACTCCACAGGTTACTGGTAGCTCTCTGCTTCGGTTTGATCCGATACGTGTGATATGCTTTCTCTTTTGAAGGTAGTTTGTAAACCACCTGTGAAGAGGCCCGTGTATTCCAACATGCCTCAGCTTTTCTAACAAGGTTTGATGTGTGAGTGTATCGAATGCTTTAACTACCATGGCAATTTTGTTTTTGGCTAAGGCGGTATTAATGACGTCTGTAAAGTCTTCCAAGAGAGATGTTGTTCCCTTATTTTTCTGAAAACCATATTGTGTTTTGGGGATAATATGAAAGATTTCAGTGTATGCTGTGAGTTTCTTCAGTATGATCCGCTCCATAATTTGATTGATAATTGGTAATGTTGCTATGGGTCTGTAATTGCTGATTAAATTTCTTTTTCTATGTTTGTATATGGGTGTGATTATGGCGGTCTTTAGCATACTTGGTATCTGTCCTGTTTTAAATATTTTATTTATTAATTTTAGTAGGATAGGACTTAAACTAGTTGCATGTTACTTTATATCTTTGGGTCTTATACCATCAATTCCTGGACCTTTGTTTGGTTTGATTTGATGTATTGCAGAGAGAAGTTCTGCTTCTTTTATGGTTGGGAACGATAATGTCATTTGTTAGTTGTTGGATAGGTTTTCATCTTTCATGAAGCTGTGTTTTGTGGTTTCGGAGGCGGTGGTATTGGGAACACAATCTAGCATCTCACTGATCAGATGCCAGATTTGGTTCTTTTTTTTTTTTTTGCAGAGGTTAGTTTGTCTCTGTAGTAGCTCCTTTTTTGCATTTCTGATTTGTGTTGTAAGGCGATTCCTTGTTATCTTATGTTCAGTTTTTAAAGCTGTGTTATTTGGATATCGCTTTAATTCTTTCCATATGTATATTTGTATACATATTATTTATGTATATACATAAATAATGTGTATTACTAGGATTAAGTTTTGTGTTATCCAAGGATTTTGTGTTGTTTTTGAACGAATTCTGACTTTCTTTGTAGTTTTCTTATATATTTCCTCCAGTGTGAGTTTAATGTTGTTGTATAAGATATCTGCTGAATTTGATGCCAGGTGTTCCCAGTCTGTTTTTCTTATTTCGTGGTTGACTATTTCTTCGTCTATTATTGTTTCCTGTCGCTTTTCTTCTGTGGGACATTGCTTGAATATTGTCTTGGTGTGCAGGTTTAGAGCGGTGAAGTAATGGTCTGCTACTTTGCACTTTATCACTGATGCAGTGTAACTGCTTGGTGGTGCTCGGACGTTTATATGATCTAGACTGGAGGCAGTGAGAGTATTTCCGAATATTTCCTCTCTTGTACATGATGTTATTGTTGCTATTAGGTTATACATGGATAGTGTGTCTGGGTATTGTGCAGTGTTGTTCTGGTTTTTTTTTCGTTTGCAATATTTCTGTATATGTCGCCAATTATCATTAGCTGTTCGGTTGAGCATATTTCTTGGCGTGAAAGCCAGCAATTGAATTCGTGCAAGAATTTTATCATGTTTAGGTTTGGTGGCCTGTAAATAGCATTTAGTATTATGGGATGCTGTGTATTAGTGGTATTAGTGATTTCGAGCAAAGGGTTTCAGCATGCTCAAACTGATAGGCCGTTTCTTTGTGTTTGATAAATATTAATATTCCGCCCCTCTTTTTGTTTGGCGGCATGATCTATGTTGTTGGAAGCCTGGAATTTGGAAAGTAGTCGCTTCTTCATTAGTTATGGATACTTCTGTAAGAATCGATATATCAATAGTATCAGTGTAATTCCTCAGATAAGCCTGTAACAATAACCAATGTTTTCGGATGTTTCTGATGTTAATATGTAAGATTGAGAGACCTCTCGTTTGTACTGTGTTTTGTTTCCATGGTTCGAGCGATTTGAAAGTACAATTACTGATCTATTCTGGTGTAATTACATTTATCTGTTGGTTCACATTCATTTTTGTTGGGTTGAGATCTTATTGAACTAAGTTGGAGTCTTTTGTTTCACTCTCGCAACCTGTCTATATCTTCCGAGCTTTTTATTTGTATAGACTTTGAAGTCTGTGACTTTCTCAAGAATGCTTTGCCGTCTTTGATCGATAAAAATTGATACTTTTTTTCTGTTTTTTTCTTTTCTTGCTTGGTTCAAAAGATTCTGATTGAAAGGTGTTAAATACTCAGACAGAAAGATTGGCGTATTGTCTTGGGATCCTTGACTACTGTTTTTTTCAGTCTGCTAGTTTTTATGAGATTGTCTCTTGTAGCCTTGCTTGTCAGACGGATTATTTCTGGTGCGGGTCGAGGCAAGCCTTGTTTTTTGTTCTTCCTGGGAATCCGATTTATGATTTGAATATCATTATGCTGTTGGGGGATGTCAATTGCATGGCCTAACTTTAAAACTACGTCTCTGAGATTTTCTGTGGATTCACTTTTTGGAAGATCGTTTATGACAAGGTCTTCTTTATGTTGTTGTTGGTTTAAAACTTCGTATTGTAGTTTCAGGGAATGAAATTCTTGACGGAGTTCCGATGTGTCTTTTATCAATTTGTGCTGCCTGTCAGTTAGTGCGTTAATGCTGGTTTTAATGTCTTTTACCGTTTGTAAGACTTCTTCGACTTTTGAATTATTAAATTTAATAAACTCTTCATATTTGTTAATTTTTTTTTGTTATTTGTTTATTCGGTTTATCAAATATTTCTTGAACAAGATCTACCAAGCTGGCTTTTATATTTTCTAAACCTTTTTCTAGTAATAAATTTACGGAACTCAAATTATAACACTTACCAGTATTTTTTTGTCTGCTCAGTTCATCGTCCGATTCTGCCTCCAGCGAAATCAGTTGCGTCGTTTCTTTGTTCTCTCTGCAGTATAGGCATTTCCATTCCTCTCGCTTGGCATTGGATTTGCGTTGCCATGTTGTTTCTGAGGTTCCGGAACATGTAAAGTGAAGATTCCTAAGGCATTTCCTGCAGGTTATATGACTTCCGTCGGATGATAATTCCTTCAGGCACTTGTTGCACTTCATGGTTCACCTTTCTTCCCTTGGACAACTGTAAAGATGGCGACGTCCTTTGTTCTACACTCGATAGTGACCACGGTGAACTCTGCTCAACCATTAACACATTCAAAATTTGAGTTTAACTTGACCGATTTCGATGAATTATATATCACTGTCTTCAGCCTGACAAGAAGTGACAGGCTGAAGACAGTGATTTACTTTGTGACACCTTTAAATTAA
Organism: Typopeltis vanoorti; assembly: GCF_054136105.1. Classification (NCBI taxonomy): domain Eukaryota; kingdom Metazoa; phylum Arthropoda; class Arachnida; order Uropygi; family Thelyphonidae; genus Typopeltis; species Typopeltis vanoorti. The sequence goes on from NC_143558.1 coordinate 9,903,279, forward strand.
CAACAGGAGTTTGAACCACATTAAAGTATAAAAACTGGACCAGCGATACAACCATGCAACCGCTCATATGCCTACACAGGGCGCTGTGTAGGCATACGAATAACAATAATAATAATATTTTTTTTATATATGATAATATTTTTATTGATGTGCTAAAATATTTACACACAATAAACATCTTGAGTGACATTGCAACTTATAATTTTACAGAATTCTGCACAAAGTGCTTCATTTTCGACATTGGATTTCAATTAAAATTTTTTAAAATACTTTTTTGCCTTTATATTATGTATTTATAACACATGTTCTTCTAATATTTACAATAAAGATTATTCAGAATTTTTGAATACAGAATATGCATAATAATAATAATAATAATAATAATAATAATAATTTATTTACTTATTTTATTTATTTATTTTTTTTGTCTCAGATAAATTGTATACATAGATGCTGTAATAAATGTAATAATCTAATAATGTGTATATATATATATATATATATATATAACACATTACAATTGTGAATAACATATACCTGCAAGTTAATAATTTTCTTCCTCGAAGCTTAGCAGGGCTTATCTGAGGAAGATAATAGATGGTGGTGGTGGTTTCGTGGTTATGTTCCTATACTGGTCACAAGTCAGGTATTGATTTTACTGTTTGTTGGTACGTGCTTGGAAGACTTCGACTGCTATTACAGTTTAACTTTTTTTTTTTTTTTTTGAACAAATAGGGTTGGATTTAGAAGACATGGTGTGTTTGTTTCTTTGTGTTCTTGTAGTGATGGTTTTTGAGAGGGAATTTGTCATAGGTTTGTGTGTGTGTGTGTGTGTGTGTGTGTGTGTGTGTGTGTGTGTGTGTGTGTGTGTGTGTGTGTGTGTGTGTGTGTGTGTGTGTGTGTGTGTGTGTGTGTGTGTGTGTGTGTGTGTGTGCGTGCGTGCGTGCGTGCGTGCGCGCACGTGTGGGGGGAGAGAGAAACGGGAATTGCTCTAATTTTCATTCTCGCTATAATATTTATATAGTGCCTGTTTCAGCTCTCTGTGTGTTCCTAGGTTTCAGTTGTCGAACAGCAGTTTGTTTATCATGTCAGGTACGTAGAAGTTTCGGGTGGCTTTGCCGTAGTGATTGTTTTACTTATATATTATGTAGTTTGTTGACTGTGGTCTTGTTATTTGATATGTTGTTCTGGTTACTCTATAGGTTGGGCTGTAGTAATGTTTTAACATGACTGTGTAGTGGCATAAGTGTTTCACCTTAAATATTTTGTTTTGTCTGTGCTAATAATAATAATAATAATGGCTTTCTAATTCCATTTCTGATCTTTGAGGCTTTTCTAAGGAGGGGCGAGAATTGTAAGGCTATTAGTAGAGCCATTATTCCTGTGGTTCCTCACATCTTAAGCTTGTCGTCCAAGGCAATTGTTTCCATCTGTATCAAGTCAAATAAAATGTACATGGAGTTAGAATTCCAGATTAAACCGTTACGTAGATGATATTATTGAATCCTGGGACACTGATTCGACAGATATTTTCTTCGATCTGATACAGATCAGGAACAATCATGGCTCACTCTTGAGAAAAAAGAACTCAAGATGTATGCGGAACATTATGATGCAGTCTTTTTACCTTATGGTTTAAGGACCATTAAGTCATTTAACAATCCAGGATGTTTATTTTGGAAACACAGCGGAACTAACCGTTGACTCGTGAATATAATCCATTCTTTTAGTGAATGAACCACAGTCCTGTAGACTGCTATCATTCCTTCATTATGTATATCTTTGACATCAATGAAAACCAAAAAATAATGTCAAAGTGAATGTTAAAATTGTGGAAGATATGTTTTGATGTCTGTGTCGTAACAGCATTTTATTTTCACTAGGTGTGGGTAGGACTTATTCTTTCGCTGATGCTTGGAGGCCTAAGTATGTACACAGTGAGTTTACTGATTCATCATGTCTTCAGTTGCAGAGGGCTTTCTCCAGCTACCATTGTTTGGTATTTGTTCGGAGCTTTAGTTTCTCAAGGTAAGATTTATTTCACTTTCAATCAAGTGTTTTGTAACTGATTTTGCTGCACCATTTGTACGAAATATCAGTAACAGTAATCGATTTGATCTTACAAAAGATATCAGATGATGTTTACAGTCAGGATAATTTCAACGGATAGGATTGTGGTATGAGTAATTACTGAACAGAATGTCTTTTCATTTGGCTTCGAAGCATCGGCTACAAGCAATGTATCTTAAATCAGATACTTTTTTTTTTATTTTACAGCGAATGTTAATAAACTCTTCTACGTGATGTACCCAAATAAATTTGTCTTGAGCCAATTACGAACTTTGGGCCTACGGTCCCCTACCAATTCACCTAACCTTTTAAACCAATGAAATGCTAGTATGTTCATTGTTTATCTTCAGGGGTAACAATAGTTCGCCTGAGAAATACACCAATTTCATGTTCATGAATTTGGTGTATTTCTCAGAATATCAAAGCTAACGAATAGCTTTGATATTCAAAAAAGGGCAAGTTGCACAAGAACTTAACTAAATACACCATGCAGAAGAATTGTCCCAGAACTGACGACACGATAGATGAATATACAAATAATTTTGAAAATAAATTAAAAATCATCTAACGACTTTTATTCAAGGCAAGTAGGATCTGGCTTAGTCCCAACTTTTGGAAATTGTTAGACAGTTAGAAATGATAGTTGACCCCATATTTTCTGACATAACCAATTGTAAAGAGAAGAAACTTAACTCTAAGAGAAAAGATAAGCATAGATAGATGAGGTTAGAATATACATCCACTTTTTTCTTAGTAGCGAGACTACAGATGAACTTCATTGTTCATATCAAACTTATCAGAAAGCTATAGCCAGAGTCTTTCTTTCATTCTGCGGACACCAGTTAGTAACAAACCAGCGGAGGTTTCACCAATTCCACGCAAGTCCTTTGTCGGATGTTCTCTGAATGCTGGCATCTTCTCCTGGTACATTTTCCTAGAATTGTGTACGAATCTATAATGGAGAAATGTGTAGACGTGTATAGAGTATAGTCTAGATTATGTAACAAGTGTGTATTCTTTTTTAGAAGTTTAACCAAATTTTCTTTTTGAAAAATTATCAATTATATTTATATCAATTAGAAACACAGAATACCAAAAATAAAAATATAATTCATAAAAATATTTACTTATGCAATGAATGTGAACATAAACTTTACAACAAAATTAAGGACAACAACAACAAAAAAAACCCCAAAAAACTGTAGTATATAATAAGACAGGCCAAAAGTCTTTTCTCCAATTATCAAGGTGTTTTCTTCTGAATAGATGTTTAAAATAATAAATTGATGGAGTTTTATTTCCACTGAGCTCCGCTATTCAATCAGAACATCTAAGTTATAGAAATCTTATTTATACAGATATGCTCTCAAACATACTTGTAATTCCAGTAACAAGCGTAACCATAATTGAATATCTTCAAATCCGCATTTCTGTCTTAATATTTAAGGTGTCTGTCATACATTTTTAAAACTGCAAGAATATCGGCCCCAAAACGAGAAATCTAGTAATACCGTATTTTATTATATTTTTTATATATATTTTGTTAACTGATGGACGGTAGATGGCGTTGATGGTAGTAGTAGGAGAATTCAGTAGTAGTGGAAAGGGTTAGATGTATACAGCGAAATATACATCTAATGAAAACCTTTGTTTTTGGAATCATTTTCTTTTGTTTGTTTCATACATCAAGAATATCCGAGCGTGGCGCCCTCTTATGCTCTTAATATTTTGCATTTTATTTTCAGGTGACAAGGCGTCGTTGTGGAAGTCTAATTCCATGAAGTTCTTTTGCATCTCTTGGTGGATTTTCTCCGTTATTTTTAGCTCTAGTTATAGCGGAGCTATCCTGTCTTCTATACTAGTTCCTCAACGAGAGTCTTCAGTGGACACAGTGCACAAACTTTATAAGGCAGTATCGGAAGGACGATATACTTGTGGATCGTTCATTGGAGGCAGTATATACACACAACTAATGGTGACTGACTTTCATTTATGGCTCTTAAATATTTAATTTTAAAGGTTGACAAAAAAGAGAAAAACACCTGATGACATTTATTTGTTTTTTTCCAGGAGGCTTCCAATGGCATGTATTATACATTGGGTCAATCCATGAAGAAAAATCCCAAACACGTTCTTCGCAAGCATACTGATATAGTGGAAAGAGTAACACAATATAATTACGCGTATATTCAGAATTATTTCGTTTCTGAAGTGCAGCTTCTCACCACAGGAAGACGGAGCGAACTGACGGTGGCCAAAGATGCATTTTTCACAGACATGATTGGCATCGTTCTACAGAAGAAATCTCCATTGAAAGGAGCCTTTGATAGAATGTGAGTTCACAAAGAAAAAAGAATACTCGGTTTTAAAACACTTAAATTGCTTAATATATATAGTTGAACTTCCAACACTAATACATTATAACTTTTCTTATATAACATGCGTGTATTTATCTAGTAGTCGTTGATGCACTGCTTATATTCCACAGAATCGGCAGAATTACACAAACTGGGATAGTAGAGAAATTCGTTAGCGATGAGATATTCAGATCGCAAATGCCGACAACAGATGTCACTCCACTCAACGAAGAGGATTCTCCGAGAGCGTTAGCACTACAAGATATCGAGGGTATTCTGTGGATGCTACTGATTGGATATCTGGTATCCATTGTTGTATTAATAGTAGAATTGAGGCGCGCCAAACTTCGTGCTAGTATGGGCAGTTCTTCCCGCTGTAGAAAATGTGAAATATAAAAATAGTTAAATAAATACGTTGTTGAAACTGTTTCGATTCTGTCTTTTTATTATTTTTTTTTCTAAATACTTAAGGAAAGTCGACTGACGTTAGTTTTAACAACATTCCTTGCTTGTGGAGATGGACGCTGCGTTGTCGCCGATGATTTTGTGGTGAAATGAGACTTACTTTCATCTGAAAACGAAGGTTTACATTTTCGTTTATCATCGGACCGTTCTTCTTCTTTGAGGACATTCGCCAGTCAGGTCCAGTGACCTGCTGAGTTACTGCCGAAAGGTATTGGGATATGATAAACAATTTTGTTGTGCTGCAGCGCCTGTGCATGGATTCAATCCTTTTCATTCAAGATGGTGCCGCTTCACACATCGATGGATTCATACAGGCTCTCTTCGAAAACATTTCACGGCAGCCAGCGTAATCAGCCGTGTTTTCCCACTGCATGGTTGCCTCGTTCACTTGAACTGATCCCCTGTGACTTCTGGCTTTGGGGATTTCTCAAAAGACAGGGTTTATCGGAATCATCCTGATAAATTGCCAACGCTCAAAGACAGCCTAGAAGAAAAACTAAACAATAACAAACAAAATGGATAGAACATGTAAACCGAATGGCCAACAACTGATATCGTAAACAAATAATAAAAAATAAACCATTTGGAAAGGGAAGACCGGGTAGTCCTCAAAAAAGGATATTAGATGGATAATGAGACCGGAACAGACAAATTATGGTCTATATATCCGTAATTAGGATTGTGGTCAATATCCTCATCTGTGCAGTCAGAGGTGGGTTCATGTATCTGGACTATTGATATATTAAATGGTTTTGCTTGAAGTCTTGCTACTATGATTCGTTCATTAACTGGTTTGTAGCTCAACAGTGCCTTTCTAGCTTTTTTGTTAAGAAGGAAACCAACTCCTGCTTTGCGCTGACCATATGACAGCGTATCCATTTATCTCTCCTGATGATGTCCATCGCATCTCCGCCAGTCCTCGTATATGACACCGATATCTCTTCATTTCGTCGCGAAGTAGTTCCAGTTTTCCTGACATCCAAAGTGTCCGTACATTCCATGCTCCTACTGATAACAGTTCTGATAGTTTCGGTTTCCTTTCAGTATCCCACTTTTCGATTCAATCTCCCGATCGCTCGATTGGTATCGCGGACTTCATTCATCCGGGCGACTTCCGCGTCGGCATGTTTTAGCAATTGATCGTATAGACATCAGATAAAAATCGTAATTTTTCTTTACGGTCAGTGCATCGACACTCATCTGACTAACCCTGCTCCTTTATCCGGGCTTTAGAGTGGCATGATGCCCCTAAGGATCCCATGGCGGAGTTATTTGACATTTATATTTTATTAGTTTTCACATTAGCCACTAGGAGCGCTTTGCACTACGTCAGTTTAATTAGGGAAAAAAAAAAAAACGGTCCAGTTTTGCACGTATGTCGTCGTTTTATAACAAGCTGAACGAGTATAAGTTTTTGTTTAATTCGTTTATTAATTTTTTTCATATATTATTATATTCATTCGTATATGCATTTTTATAAATAAGAGTTCTGGTGGTTTTTAATAGTTTTTTTATGTTGGGATAACAATATTCATACTATATGCAAGTGATCTCTGTATAGTTCAAAGAAATTTATTATATCTATGAAGTGGGTGGGTTCATCAGGAATATGAGGAGTGATATGCGACCTTCCGATGCCTTAAGATTCTCCAACCCTGGATTAGATGACTCATTAATTGGCGTCCACCTTAATAAGATGTAGGGCCTCCTTTCTCAGCGATGATTACAGCAATCCTACAGGACATACTTTCCACAAGTGTACGGAAGCAATCAATGGGTATTTCGAATCATTCTTCCTGTAGACATGTATTGAGGTTAGGACTGTTGTCGGGCGGACGTCACTTGATCTCACTCAACGCTCCAATTCATCCCACAGATGTTCAGAAAGCTTGAGATCAGGGCTATGCAGAGGCCAGCCAATGGGAGAAGGTCTTCAGTAGCCACGCAGTTACTGCAGCAGCCGCCTTATGATACGAGGCATTGTCTTGCTGAAAGAGGCAATGGTCAGTTCCGCAGGAATACCACAAAGCAGGAAGCACTGCATTGTCGAAAATGTTCAGATACCTCTCGGTGTTCAATGTTCGTTGCACCACAAACAGAGGTCCGAGGACAAACCAGAACCATATCATCACACTTCTACAGAATTTCATAGTTGGGTTTATGCACTCTAGCAAGAGACGTTCACCGGGCATCGACCACATCCGCTTGGTAGCGGATGCAGCTTGATTCCTCGCTATCCAAGCTTCCAAGTTTCACTGTGCACGTAGCTTTTACCACATATCGGCTCGGGTAATGTGGGATTCGCATATTGATGTCCTACCTTGGAAACCCATGCCTTTAGCCTCAGTTTTGAATGATTTTGTGCATATTTGTGTCTTCGTGCACATTGCGTCCGATGGCTTCCCGTAGAAACCATCGGTCGCACCTTCTCTCCTACACTTCCATCTCTCTCATCATGACATCACCACTGCTAATTCACCCAGAAAAAATAAATAAACTTGTTAGCATCGCTAGGCGAAATTACCTCTTACCATCCCGTAATCTGAGTCATTACCAAATAACCTGAACACTAAAACCTCTTCTAATCGTAATGGCATAGTTCTAATTTTTGTCGAACATTGTGCTTCCGATCCCAGTTCTATATTTATCTATAATCTTACACGTAATTGTTATTTATCATAATGCGTTCAAACAATCGCACATCCGTGGGAGTCGACTACATGTCGACTTGGATGATCTCCTCTCTTTGAGTTTTACCACTAATCCAGACGTAACTCAGAACGAAATCATTCTGTCCTATCACGTGATCTCTTTCTTCAGTACTACATAAATGGACTACTCGCAATCATCACTAATCCTATTCGCAGCTGTACAGACGACAGCTCTCTCCTGGGTTGCCCAACCAGGCAATGCATCGACATCCTAGGCATAAAGATTATCTACAGCCAGTTACTTAAATATTAATCTACGTACTATTCTTCAATGGAGCGAGGCCACTCTGGCAACTTTCAATGTCACCAAAACAAAGTCTTGTCTGTTCTGTCATAAAGCTCTCAGATTACCCTCCCTTACCCTTAGTAACACATGTCATTAAACAAGATCAGAACGCTCTGCTTGGACTAATATTCACTTCCAGACTCTCCTGGTACCACAAATGCATCATGTCAATAGCCTCCTCAGCATCCGATAAACTAAGAATCCTCTTAAATATATTTTACACAAAAGCAGCTCTTAAACAAACCCCAAATCAATCCATCCTTAGAGCGTGGCTCACTGTTTGAGATGGCGCACCTAAATTTTCTGTAAACATTCTTCACGCTGTCCAGAAAACAATTCAGCTCAATATTAAATCTCATTTAATTTGAGATGGTTTTGAACACTTTTTTTTTTGGCACCTTGTCATATGCGTTTTCCACACTTTCAGGATATAACTCCGGTTTCGATTTGCACAAATTCATTCTCCGTAAAAATCTCTGAATATTTCGAATTCTCATGTGTGGCTTATACAATCTCTGTACAAAAAGAAACCGAACTTTTGATAGAAAATAAAACACAGGTCAATAATAATTATTCAAATCATTTATTTCGATATATATACTCTCCCTCGACTTCGGCACAGCGTTTGGCATGATCAATGCATTCGTTAAATGAGTTTTTTATATCGGTTTTTGGGATACTGTTAAGGGTCGTGGTTACTGCTGCTTGAACGTTTTCAATGGTATCGTCTTGCTTTCCTTTCATCGACAAATGAAGTCGGGGAAAGAGAAAGAAGTAACAGGGTGCTAAATCACGTGAATACGGCAAGTGATCCAACACAAGCTTGGTGTTTGCTCAAAAACTGTCTCACAAAGTTCGAACGATGAGATGGTGCATTATCGTGCAAAAGTGACCATCTACCTGCATCACGATACTCATGCCGAACGCGACGAATTCTCCTTATCAATCGCTTCAAACTTCGAGATAAAACTCATTATTGACCGTTTGGTCAGGAGGAACGAATTCTTTGCGGATCCTTGGAAACGTAGAAACACATCAGCATTGTCTTTACTTTTGACTTCTCCAAGCGACTTTTTTTCGGATGCCCCTCTTCTGGTGGTCTCCACTCAGCACTTCACGTTTTTGTCACCAATAACGATCGTTTCAAGGAAGTTTGAGTTCTTACGAGGGGATTTTAATGAGGTCCTTGCAGTGTTCCATTCGATACTTTTTTGATCTTCCATCAACTTGTGGGGAACAAATCACGAATTCAATTTACGAAGGTTATTTTAACTCTCGGTCAAAATTCTTCTGCATAGTTGATTTTGGAATCATCAATTCATCTTCAATCAATCTCACCGAGGATTTTGGGTTTTCTTTGATGAAATCACGCACTTTTTGGATCTTAAATTCGCTCAGTCCAGTTTTTGGATAGCCCGGCTTTTCCTCGTCCTCAAACATCTCATGACCACTTTGAAATCACTTAAACCACTCGTAAACTTAAGTGCAGGATACGCATTCATCACCGTATGCTTTTCGAAGCATTTGATATTTTTCGGTAAAACTATTACCAAGTTTAACACAAAAGTCACTCTCTGTTTGAAAGTCATTTTCCAACCGTTCGTCAAAACACACTGTCACTCTCGGCATTATAACTCGGCTTGTAATGAAACAAATGTCATAAACAGTTGACACAACACATGAAGGTTGCCGCTTTCGATACAAAAAGTACAACAGGTGTGCCACAAGTTTCTTCTATTTTCATACAGTTCTGTTTCTTTTTGGACAGAGGGTGTAAATGTCTTTATCTTCCGGTCCTCAATCATTCTGCAGATGTGTCCAAATAATTGCAGCTTCCGTTTTATAATCTTCTGCATTAGATTCTCTTTTCGTTCTATTTTCTGACAGAGCTCTTCATTTGTGATTTTCTGTACGTCCTATTCTTAGAATCTTCCTATAACAAGTTCTTTTTCTTGATTGCTTATTTATTACCCATGTTTCAGATCCATACAGAACACCGCTAAAGTTGCATATTTCCAGTACTCTTAGTTTTGTTTGCAGGCTGATCACTTTACATTTCCAGATGGTATTTCTCACCAAATACCATTGTCTTTGTTTTTTCCAAGTTCATAACAAGTCCAAATCTCTACCCTTCATCATTTAACAGTTTTAGTGTTTTTTGCAGTTCTCTTTCGTCTTTTTGTGCTAATGTCACTTTCTGGTCAATACTGTCAAATGTTTTCTGAAAATCAACAAAGTACATATGTTTTTGTTTTCTCTTCTAGCTTGCTCTGCTATTAACCTCATTGTCAAAATCTGTTGAATTGTAGTTCTGTCCTTCCTAAATCCTGCTTTCTTGCCTGCAAGGTATGCTTCCAATCGTGTTCTCAAACTTTCTGTCAATATCATCATGACCACTTTACGAAGGTGACTTGTCAAGGCAATTGTTCTATAATTTTTACATTCCAGCTTATTTCCTTTCTTGTATAATGTCACTAATATCGATTTCACTCATTGCTTTGATATCTTCCCTTTTTTCCATACCATTTTATGCAGTAGGTACATTTCTGTAACCATACTTTCGCCATCATATTTAATCATTTCTCCAGTAATGTTATCGTTACTAGGACTCTTGTGTTTTAACCGTCCTATTGGTTTTTCTACCTCTCCTCTTAAAATGTCCATATCATGCTCATTAACTGGTAGTGATATCTGCTTCAATTCTTCAGTGAGTTTCCCAATGCTATCTGAATCTAGTTTTTCTTCATATAACTCACTACAGTATCTTGTCCACCGCTGTACAATTTTTTCTTTATTCATCAATACTTTGCCTTTTTCATCTTTAATTGTGGTCTGTTTTGGTTGCCACTTTCTATTAATGGTTCTGATCATTTTGTATACCTCCCTTGCTTTATGCTCTCTATAGTACTGTTCTATATTGTTGCATTGGGCTTCTAACCATTTCACCTTATCCATTCTGACTGTTTTTTCAATGATATTTGCTAAAAAGTCATATTTATGCCAATAAATGTTATTTAAACAATTATAAATATTTAACATAATAATTGCTTCTGTATTATGAGTCAAATTCCATTGCATTGATTTGAGGAATAAAAGCCGCAAATTTACTACTGCTAAATAAATTCATTACAAAGGATGATCCCTCGCCATTTCAGGATTCGTTATTTTTATCGCACATGTGAAATTCGTTTCTTTCTTAGTGGAAACATGTCATTGCAGTCCTAACATCTTCACCAGATCCCCGTCTGCTAGCCATTTTTCAAGGTTCTCTGTAAGCCTGCGTGGCTAGCGAGTCAAGCCAGGACACACGAAGTCCCCACCGTACTTCACCTTAAAAACAATCCTCTATTTTATGATACTTCCGCACTCCACGATGTGGATACGGGTTGAGCTTTGGAGGATATCAAGTTTACAAGTGAATTTCCTTCATATTAATGAAAAGCTGACATGGAAGCTACTTACGTTTTCATGTATTAACCTAAATATAGATTCCACTCTGTTGATGTTATACGAAACTAGTATACCATCCAATCCCACAGATGTATTGACATTGAGGTTTTGCAATAGACTACTCACCTCCACCTCATCACCACAATTCCCGTATAATCAATTGGTTCTTCGTATCTGCAATGTCACCACCCAGATGATATACTCTTCCAAAGTGCTCGCTCAGTAATTCAACTATATCACTTGATTCAATTACCACCCTATCATCGGCTTTCTTTAAAATCATTCTGCCATATATATTTTTCTTTTACTTGCAACATATCGAAAAAACTGTTTAGGATTGTCTTTAGCCTGCATGGCCAATTCTTTCGTAATCCTTTTTTGCTTTTCTTACCACTCCTTACCCTTCTGGGCTTTATACTGTTCATGTGCCTGCCAATCACCTTTCTCCTTAAATTCCCTCCATAGTTGTTTCTTTCTTTGCATCTCAAGCTTAATGGTGTTATTCATCCATTAAATCCTATTTGATTTATTATTTGGACTATAGGTATACAGTCGGCCATTGCTTCATGCAAACACTTTTAAACCGCCTCCCATGCACTGTCAACTTCTAGCCCTTGCAGTTGTACATGCCATGGCACTGTACCAATCAATCTCCTAAGCTTGTCATACTTACCAGCCCGATAATTCCACATGTACCCTGTCTTAATTTTAAATTCCACACCCTTAGCCACCTCCGAAGTCAAGACCCCATGATCACTCTGACCAATTGGTGGCATCGTGGTCATATTTGTTACAGCCAAATTTTCAGATGCAATTACCAGGTCAAGCACTCTCTTACCCCTAGTATTTTCCATTACATGCTGTCGCAGATAGTTATCCCTTAAAAACCACATAAAATCCAATTCCTTCCTCCCATGTGTCCTCTCCTCCTTCCAATCAATGTTACCATTGTTGAAATCTCCCATAATAATTACCCTCCTTCCACTCATTTCTTCTATTTGCTTATGCATACTATCGCCACCATCTATTCCATCACCTGGTCTATAGCAGCACCCAACTGTATATTTTGTTCTGCTAGTTTCAATCTCACACCAAATAGCCTCAAATGTGCTCTTATCTCTATCCTGCAGTTCCACTTCTATTCTCCTTGTCTGTAGCTCATCCGCTATCATCAATAACACACACACCCCCATTTTATTCTCCCTGTCTCTCCTGAACACATCATACCCCTCACATTCAATCCCACTAGCTGTGTCATCTTCTGTCAGCCATGTTTCACTTATACCAACAACCTGTGGTCTGGAAGTGCCAACCAAGGCCAAAAATTCTTCCCTCTTGTTCCTAATACTTCTGGCATTTGTATACATGAATTCCAGAAGCCGATTTGTCCCATCCCTTTTTGATGCCTTATACTAACTGTCCCATTCTGATTCGTGGTCTTTCCTACTCACTTGGGCATATTACACACATTCACACACTCAAGTGTCTCCCAAAAATCTGCATATCTACTCCCCCGCCTCTTAATAACTCTAGTTCCCTGGTTCTGTACATTCAATTCCACTACATTCGACAACACCTTTTCAAGTCTCTGTACACCAAATCCATTCAAATGTAAACCATCCATTTTATATAACTCCTTTCGTCCATCGAACTCATTCTACACATCCACAAATTTCACACCACTCATCAAACATAATTCACGCATAAAGTCATTGCCGATTATGACCCTTCTTCTATACTCTTCACTGTCATACCTCGGCAACAGACTCACCATCCTAACTCTCTCACTCTTTCCTTTTGCTACCTCAAGCAATTCCTTCACATCTTCACTCATAGCCTTTTTGTTTCCTTTCAAATCATTTGTACCTGCAACCACTATCAATTCCTTCACTCGCTGTTTTTGCATTCTAATTGACTCGCTTACATTCTTCTCGTTCGCACCGGGTTGGTACGATTTTGTTAAACTCTCAACTAACACACCTCTTACTAAGGAATCCCCATACGACACACTCTCTTTCATTTTGTTTACACTCACTTTCATATCCTTATTTTTTCATTCATACTTTTGCCGATTATTAGTCGGTACGCTAGTTAAAGATTTTTGCCAATGCTCCAGCTGCTGATTTACTCTATGTATCGCTCCGCGTAATAGTGCTATTTCACTCATTGCGTCAATGTCATCATTTTTATTCTCCAATGATTCATTCAATCGTTCTGTATGCTTAACTTCATTTTGTCTTTCAACGCCACTCGCACAGCTATCCGGTACTACCTCGCAAATATCATCATTCATACCTCGAATATCGGTTATCTAGATTCTCACTTTTGACAACGATATTACTCACACGACCTGAAACACTCTTTAAATCCTCAAGCGGCTAAAGAATTGTCAGTACCCTTGACCATTTTGTTTAATCTGAGTCTCGGGTCTGGGTTAGTCCCGAGGGGGTGGAAAGAGGGGAAAATATTTCCACTGCATAAAGGAGGTTCCAAGACTACTGTTGTAAATTACCGACCGATTAGCATATCAGGAATCATTGTCAAGGTCTTGGAGAAACTAGTCAAGAGAAGAATACAGGATTGCATAGATGAAAATGGAATACTGTACGGGGGGGGCAACATGGTTTTGTGAAGGGTAGATCATGCCTCAGTAACTTGCTCACGTTTTATAACACAGTGATGGCTGAATAATGGTTTACAGTGATTCTACTGGACCTTGCTAAGGCCTTTGACAGGATACCACATGGAACTTTAATCAGTAAACTGGAGCAGATGGGGGATGGATATAGGGTTGGTGAGATTGACAGGAGGGTGGTTAATGAACAGATATCAGAGTGGTTTTTTCAGGAGTGGAGTCCAAAAGACGGCTTGTGACTAGTGGTGTGCTGCAGGGTTCTGTTCTTGGGCTACTACTTTTCAATTTGTTCATTAACGATATAGGAAAGGATCTGAAGGAAATGTTCACTTGTTTGCTGATTATGCAAAGTTGGGTAGAACAATTGTGAGTGCACAGGATGTCAAAATTTTGCAAGATGATTTGGATAGTTTGGAGGACTGGGCTAGGGAAAATAGATGTGAATTTAATGTGGCAAAGTGTAAGGTTATGCATTTTGGAGTGAAAAGATTAGCAGCAGTATATCACATTGATGGAACCGTACTCCAGGAGATTGATGAGGCCAGTGATTTGGGAGTGTTGGTGGATAGGGATTTGAAGTTTAGGGGCACATTGCAAAAGTGGCTAAATGCTCATCAAATCATTTGGTTACTGAAAAATACTTTAACAAAGTATTTTTCAGTAACTAAGTATTTTTCAGTCAAGAGACAAACAAGTTGTTGTTCCTCTGTATCGAGCCCTGATAAGACTCCATCTGGACTACTGTGTCCAGATATGGGCGCCAGGGTTTCTTCTTGATGGGGTGGAGGTGGAGAGGATCCAGAGACGAGTGACCAAGATGGTGGCAGGTCTGTGGAATGAACCTTATGAGAACAGATTGAAGATTTGTGGGTTGTAAAAATTGGTTGATAGGCGGAATAGGGGAGATATAATTGAGACATTCAAATTACTGAAGGGTTTCTATAAGATTAATCCAGAAGATATTTTTGAGAATAGGACTGGTGGTGGGAAGACTTGGGGCCATACATGGAAGCTGGGCAAGAATGTGGTTAACATGGGTGTTAGAGCTAGGTTTTTTTAATTGGAGAGTGGTAAAAATGAGTGGAATAAGCTGCCAGAGTCTGTTGTGGGTGCTATGACTGTGAATGAGTTTAAGGCGAGGTATGATAGATACTTTGAATGTCGAATAGTTGTTCTTGACATGTTAGGGCCTCCCTCGATGAGCCTGTTGACTCCTTGGAGTTGCCCGAAATAATAATAATAATAATAATAATAATAATAATAATAATGAAAACTTGCCTGTTGGTGGCAGAAACTCACTTTCATTCCAAGAAACTAATCCAAGTTAACTGGCCAGGCTTGCTTATCGAAAGAGTCGAATTTTGTTTGGCGAAAGTGTTTTTGATTCTCATCAACTGATTCTGATACCTCGAAGTGCATTTTCCCATTTTTTAGAAAGATAGCTTAAAAATTGTGCACTTTGGTTTATTTGTTAGCAATTCAATTCGAATTAAAACGTTATATGTTAATGAAAACTCATTTCCGCTACAAACATGATTCGAATTGTCTTATTACAAAGTTTACGAAATCGTTTCTGTTCGCGTCAATACTGACAACGTACGAAAATATACTCCGTTTATGTAATTTCCTGTGGAAACAAAATAATTTTGTAGGCAGCTAGTCATATCTGGCAGAGAACTGATAAACATTAACACACACAAATGCTAGTAGGCGATAGATGGCGCAATGAATAAATGGAGGATTAAATACTGTTGACTAGGGCTGTCCGAAACAAGGCCCGTCAGTTGGTTTTGATTTTCGCGAGCGAAAAAATAAAATAATTTGAATCGAATGCGTATTAGATATTTTAATTTAATCGATAATCTCGATTCTTCTTATTATTGTGCTATCTTCTATCGAAGGTCAGCGACCATCTTGGCGAACAAACTGCGGTCTTGTGCTAATCTGAGCAGTTGTGCACTGCTCTTTCCTGTCCACGTCTTGATGTTGTCAAACCATGATATTCTTTTTCTTCCTAGATCTAGTTCCTTTGCCATCAATTCTTCCTACCAAAATAGTTTGTAGAAGTTGGTATTTGCCGTTTCTCATGATGTGGCCAAGATATGGTGTTTTTCGTTTCTTGATTATTTGTACAAGATGTTTAGCTTTGCCAATGGATTTTAAGACATCTTCATTGGTAATTTTTTCTGTCCATGATATCGTTAGCATTCTTCTGTATAGCCACATCCCAAAGGCTTCGATTTTCTTGATGGTTGTCACCTTCAATGTCCATGTTTCAACTCCATAGAGCAGAATAGACCACACGTAGCATTTCAGCATTCGGCATCTGACTTCCATGTTTAGGTCTTTATTGCAGAATAGTGTTCTCATTTTCATGAAGGACTACCGTGCAACTTCAATCCTTGTCTTTATAGCTATTTCTGGATCCCACCGTTCATTAAGCCAACAACCAAGATATTTATATCTTGACACTTGATCAATATTTTTCCCATTGAGTGTCAGTTTCATTGATGAGGCTGGATGTTTGCTGATGATCATGTATTTTGTCTTGTTGATGTTTATATTTATTCTCATCCTTTGGCTTTCTATGTATACTCTGTCAATGAGTTTTTGGAGATCCATAATGTTATCTGTAATTAGCACGGTGTCATCTGCATATCGTAGGTTGTTAACAATCTTTCCATTTATTGTGATTCCCTCTGGACATTCTTCCAATGCTTTTTTAAAGATTACCTCTGCGTATATGTTGAACAGGAGTGGTGAGAGCACACATCCTTGTCTCACTCCTCTTTTGATGTTAATATCACTGGTGGTAATGTTGTCTAATTGAACGGTAGCTGACTGATTCCAATAGAGATTTGTTATTAGTCTTATGTCTTGTTCGTCTAGCCTTGTTTGTTGAAGGACTTCTATTAAGTTAGTGTGTCTGACTTTGTCGAATGCTTTTTCAAAATCTATGAAACACATAAAGACAGATTTCTGTTTTTCTATGCATTTTTGTATCAATATTTGGGTACAGAAAAGGGCCTCTCTAGTACCAAAACCATTCTGAAAGCCGAATTATGTTTCACTTAGAGTTTATTCACTTTTTCTATAAATGCGATTCTGAATTACTTTCAAAAATATTTTTGATGTTTGGCTCATTAGACTAATAAGTCGGAAGTCACCACAGGAATTCACTTTGGGTTTCTTTGGGACAGTGATAAATGTAGATTTGAGCCAATCTGATGGAAATTCATCACTTTCATATATTTCATTAAATAGTTTTTCAAGAAGTTTGATGTTATCTGGTTCTATTAATTTTAAAAATTCTGTTTGCACACCATCTGGTCCACTGGCTTTTCCTGTTTTACTAATTCGTATAGCATTATCTATTTCGCATTTGATGATTGCTGGTCCTTGAATGTTATCTTTTATATTTATAGGCTTCTGTCTAGTGTCATTGAAAAGTTTCGTTACATATTTTATCCAAATCTGTGCTTTATTCTCTTCTTCTAGAACTATTTTTCCATTTTCGTCTCTTAGAGACACTATTTGCTTTTTCCTCAGTTTTCTGGAAATTTCGTTGATTTTCTTATACAGATTGAAATTATCATGTTTCTTCTGAAGCAGTACAATTTCAGTACATAAATTTTTTATCTAATTTTCCTTGGCTTCTTTTATTTTTTTCTTGATGATGTTATGTGTTTCTGTATACCTGGCTAGGTCTTTGTTTTTGTACATTCTTCTTGTATCAATAACAGAAAGAATCTCATCTGTCATCCATTCCTGTTGTTTTATATTATTCACATAACCTACTTCTTCAATACTTGTTGTTACGATGGCATTCTTTAAGCTATTCCAAAGAGTTTCCACACTTTTATTTTCTACTGTGTTAATCTGTTGTAATCGCAGGTGAAGCTGTCTTGGCACTTTTATTTATGTTCGGGTCTTTCAGTTTTTCTACATCAAATTTCTTTTTCTTCTTTTGTGATTTTTTAGCCTGATTTTAATCAAAGACGTACTTCTGCAACTATGGGATTGTGGTCTGATGAGATATCTGCTCCAGGATAAGTCTTTGCACTCTTTATACTACTGTGGAATCTTTTATTTATCAGTATATAATCAATTTGATTTCGGACAATGTTATGTTGGTTATCTTGAGGCGATTTCCAAGTGTACAGTCTTCTGGGTGGAAGTTTAAACCAGGTATTTGCTATTGTTAGATCTTCTTCCTGACAGAACTGGACTAGGCGATCTCCTCTGTCATTTCTGGTGCCTAAGCCATGTTCGCCAACAATTTCTCCATCACCCCCTCTTCCTACTTTTGCATTGAAGTCACCCATCACTGTTTATATCATGTTTCTTTGTTAGGTTTTTAATCTCTTTTAGCTATTCATAAAACTCTTCAACATCTTCACTTTTGTCAGCTGTGGGTGCATAAGCTTGGATGATATATATGTTAACAGGGTTTCCCTTAAGTTGTAACAGCATTATCCTTTCAGAAAATGGAATCCAATTTATTACTGATTTCTTCATCTACTATTACAGCTACACCATGTCGATGTTGGTTCTCATCATTCCCATAGTAATACATTGTTGTATTATCTTGTTGACACTTTCCAGATCCTGGCCATCTTGTCTCGCAAATTCCCAAAATCCGGATGCCCAGCCTCTTCATTTCTCTTGTGGCATTTCTTAATTTGCCAGCTTCCTACAGAGCTCTGACATTCCAAGTTGCAATTTTAAAAGTGGACACCATTTTGAGCACGGAGATTCTTCGCATTCCTGTCCCATTTAAGGGACGCCGGGAACTTGGGGCCAATTGTAAGGGTTTGCTCGCCATGGTGGTTGTTCTGGAGATAAGGTAGAGCAGTAGTTTCTCCGTTTGCTTTCTGCTCCGCAGTATTACAGACGTACACAATATAATCATATTGCCATCTGCAAATCTCTGATCACAAGCTTTTCCGTCATCATTTGGCTTCAACCTTGTGTCAGTACTGGCAATGCTGCTTCCCAATGTCAGGGGCAGTGACCCCCAGCAGGTGCTTATTTAATGGCGGCACTACTCGCCATGTCACCGAGTTGTCATTGGGCTTTGGAAGTTTAAGTGAGACAGAGTTACCACTTCTGCTCCCCCACGCCCTGATAGCTCAGTCGCTGTTGGTCCACGGCTGCTTATTCGCCAGATTGCTCTGCTTATATCGCAGCTAGCCTCCATATCTGAAGGCTGTTCCCCGATCCGCCACCTGAGGACGCACCCGATAGTAGTCAGCTCTTCCCCGGGGGGGAGAGCTGACTACTAGCGGGACAACGTACGAAAATATACTCCGTTTATGTAATTTCCTGTGGAAACAAAATAATTTTGTAGGCAGCTAGGCATATCTGGCAGAGAACTGATAAACATTAACACACACAAATGCTAGTAGGCGATAGATGGCGCAATGAATAAATGGAGGATTACATACTGTTGACTAGGGCTGTCCGAAACAAGGCCCGTCAGTTGGTTTTATTTTCGTGAGCGAAAAATGAAATAATTTGAATCGAATGCGTATTCGATATTTTAATTTAATCGATAATCTCGATATTAGTAATTTTATTTGGTGTTTTTACATCACTATATACCCACGTGATTTTCAAATATTAGATGTGTCAAAGAAATGTGTGTTTACTCTGTTTTGTTCGAATGCGCATGCTCCGGGCGCATTGAAAATTTACTGAGATTGGCAACTACAAGCATCGAAATTGATATAGGTACTTTAGTAAACGAAGCCTAATACCGCAGAGCTCTCGCTAAAATAAAATAAACAATTACTGTTTCTTGTGTACTATTTCAATAGAAACGTTTATAAGCACCATGACTTTTCTATCTTATGAAATTTTCGAAATGTTTGCTAAACCTAACTAACGGTAGGACTCTCCAAGTAATTTAACATATATATGTATACTGTATTGATTATTCTGGATGCGGCCCTTCCGTAAGCGAAATCTCGGCCAGTGCGTAAAGTTGTTTTATTTTAGTAAATACTGTAGAGTGTGGTGTGTACTTTGCCTTCCGGTGATGAAGACGGCACGGAAGATGTCACTTTATTATTATTATTATATTCCGCTAATCTTTGGTTAGATTGTATCTCCAATCTTCTAATATGAATTAGAATATGCATCCTAAATTCAATTCTATATACTGAATGTATGTGTGTGGAGTTGGGGGAGGTGTTTCAGTTCTGTAGTCGATTTCATTTCGAAGTAAAGTTTGAGTTGAGTTTCGTAGTAACTTTCTTAGTTATGTCATTTTTGTCATGTCGTAAGAAATGCGTCGTTAAGATAAATATATGAAGAATATAAGAGGAAAATTCGGACATTGAATAAGAAGACAGCCAGCAACACCCTAGAAAGGTATGTCCGAATTTTCCGTCTTATATTTTTCATATATTTATCTATGTAAAACTTCAGTGGGCACTCAGCAAAAATAGGCTACATAGCCATAAAATTAATGTTTACTAAAAGGAGTACTAACATGCGAATTTTCCAAGAAATAAAACTTATAATGCTATTTACCTTTTCTCTAAGTTTTTCTTTTGTGCCTATACAAGTTTGGACACCACATGCCAACTTGGCAGTACGATTTTGGGCAAATCACCCTGCAAAAATTATTACTTGTTTTGGTTGCCCTGGGCTGCATTTTTAAGTCATGTCTGCTGTTAAAGGATATCATTTGGCTCAGATGGCTATTTTCTGGCAGGTATTCAAAAATATTCTGATTATTTCTTTGTAAATAACAATTATCGTTGAATGTATATATATATATATATTTTTTTTTTAAATATTAAGTTTTGAATTCCCCAACTTGAATCATGTCGTAGAGAATTGAATACGTTTGTTACTGAAAAAAGTGACGGATGATTATCCAGACCGATTCGGATAAAAGTACCCTTCTTCCTGACGACACAGCACAAGAAAATCATCAATAATTGTTTGGACGTTTGAATCTGCCAGCGCCTGGGTGGCCAAATGGACGGCCTCCCTGTTTTTTAACCAAGACCCTGTGGGTTCGTATCCTGTTGCAGGCAACAATGTTTGTGAGGTAGCAAATTATTTTTGCTACCTCACAAACAGGGTGAGACATTTTTTGTGCTGAGACATTCACTCTCCATAAAGGACATGAAGTGGTTTGAAAAAGAAATTAGCTTTATTGCTGATTGCAACTTACAGATTATGTAACATCTTTAGCTAT
The DNA here is from genome assembly GCF_054136105.1 of Typopeltis vanoorti. Classification (NCBI taxonomy): domain Eukaryota; kingdom Metazoa; phylum Arthropoda; class Arachnida; order Uropygi; family Thelyphonidae; genus Typopeltis; species Typopeltis vanoorti. Next base: position 9,924,466 of record NC_143558.1, read on the forward strand.
AATTTAATATGTATATATATATATGTATATGAGAAATTAAGTAATAAAGTTAAGTGTTTAGGAGTACTGGAGACTAAAATCATAAAAAATTTTTCCACTAAATGCAGCAGTGAGTATAGAATATGGATAACATTTAACTATAACTGGGTGAATACATCCCTTTCTAAGCTTAAATAATAATAATAAAAAAAAAAAATAAACAAAATACAATCAAAGTCACAGAACAGCAGACTAACACGCACCCCAAAAAAAAAAAATTTAACGTGTTAACGTAAAGTACATGAAAAAATTACTTTTTTTGAATTATGGGATATGCCCATTCCTGCTGCTTGCCACAAATAGGCAGCTTAAAATAGAGCATAAAAAATTGATTTCAATATTTATACGTTCCAAGACTCTGAATCCACTGATGGGACTAGGTGGATAGTCACCTGTAGCCACCAAAGCACATTCCCCTTCTACTCCATTTTCAATCATTTTTGAAGTATTAGCAAAAAATTCTGCTGCCTGTTTTACATATACCACCACTTTGTTTAGTGTATCCAGACAGGTCTTCAACTGAGGAAGCAACTGAAATGGAAATATAAATAACCGTTAGAGAGAATACAAAAAATACTCGAAATAAAAATAATTATTAAAAAAAAAAAAATTACATCTCTCCTTTTTCATCTTATTATAGATTTGGGGCGAAACAGTCTGTCCTGGCCTCATGCAGTACTTTGTTCTTTCAACTCTTCATTACCCATTTATTTCATAACTGTACAATAATTGTGGCAGTCCCTACTGCCCATTAGAATTAGCTGCATCCATTTTTGTTTATATTTACTTAGGTAATAACTGATTGGTTTTATAATCGGACTAAGATTTCCTCATTTGTTTTCTGTTCTGATACATCCAGTTGTTTTTCATAAGAATGTCATAATTCGTTTTCTTTTTGATTTGCTTCCATATAATAAAGGTAGTTTCAATAAGGCAGTATAGTCTGATGGTAGCATGTATTTATACTAAGGATGGCTTATATATATTATTTACTATGACACTTACTTTAACCAAATTTTCATGATTAATAAAGGCCACGTGGTTTCTGTTTGCAATTCTCTTCTCTTTAATTATTTTATACTAAAGGTAGTCTATTCAAGATCAGCCTTTTTGGAATTTTATTGTTTATATTCTTTTAATATCCCTGCACATGTTGCATACTTAGTGCAAAGTCGTCTGATGTATATAATTCTGAACAGGAAAATAAAGCTGTCATTATGCAAGGTATTAAAGCTGTGTAGGTTTATAACCTTTCATAAATAAGATTCGCATTAAAAAAAAACCAATTGTATAGTAATTCAGTAGCCCTAAAACAATAAGCACTTTTGTATCATGTGCAACACATACAAAATGCACCCTTTCGTCGGAAAATACGTAGACGTGAATCACATCACATGTGTGTAAAACAAATAAACCAGATTTGATCAAAAAAAAAGTGTAAAATGAATGAACATCTAAATGGCTTGGGTGCTGGGCCCAGATTTAAAGTTAGTCTAAGTTGGGGAGGGTTTTCTAAGTTGCTAACAATATGTTAGGAGTTTAACTAGGAGCAGAAAAAATTACATCTGGAACTTAGATTTAGCGTTCGAAAATATCGAAACCTTAAATATGAATGGTGCCTTTTCACTTGGTTATACTGTAAATAAAAAATACTGGAAAATTTTCTATGAAGTTGAAAACCTAGCAGCACTTCTTTGAATCAGAATTGGTGGTATTTAAACTGTTATCGAAAATTGATAATTTGTATTACAAGACTTACCTTCTTGAGGATTTCCTGTCCAAATGTAGAAGAGTAAATGGCCATTACCTGTGCTTTTGCCTATCAAATAAAATATAATATTCTATATAGAACTTGCTGCAGAATACCAGTAGAACATCTGTCATATAAGGAAAACATTCAATTTGTATGACAGCTGCATAAATATAATCTTTTTAAATACATTTGCATCTCGGGATTAAAATAACACAGTTATGAAAAGATAGACAGTTGGTTTGGTTGTAATTATGGCCAAATCATATTATATACAAGGGCTAGTACATAATATGCGTTAACTGAGTTTATTCTCCTCTGAATTTACTCTCTAATATATTTATTTTATTTATTCATCATAAGTGACGAATCATATAGGTTCGTCACTTCGAAAATAGGAAGGGAAGAAATTTACATAGAACATGATATACATGGTGGCTCATAAGGCATGAGGTGGTCCATTGGCCATAGAAAGGGCCTCGTCTTGTGAAGTGACTGCATAAGTTTTAGAAAGTTACTGGAGGTTTTCCTTGAAATGTGGTTTCCATTATAAACTAGTTTATTAAGAAGTATGCTCTCTTTTCATTTGTTCATGCATCTACATTAATGTTCTCTGCTGTGGATGAAATTTGCACTATATTAATCTGACATGCCTTGTATCAAAATAAAAATAGCATTTGACTCATAGAATTTTGCAGGATATTTTTCACTTTCCTTTTATAATTTCCGGTAAGAGGAATAATTATTGGTTGTAGTTCAATTTCTTTCAAATTATAAATAAAATAAATAATTCCTCTTGTTGCTTTTTTTTTTTTTCATTCCTGAATCAGAGTTAGGCTACGTCTTTTAGTCGCATGCATTCACTCTGTGTTCTCATTTCTCATATCAGTATGCAGAATGCTCCTATTTTGTGTAAGTCGGTCATATTTTTTTAAAATAAGATTGAATGTCAAGGTTGAGAAACTTTAGGCTGTTTTCTTGATTATTTTCATTCACAGAATTTGTGATTAACATTTACCAATACTGATTTCTTTTAACATTTATCTACAGGTTTATTTAGAAGTCATGGGATTAAAATCGAGTTATATTTAAGCATAATTTTGTCTCTCCCCCTCAAAAAAAAAGGCAAATCTTTTATAGTAAAATGGATATACTATAATTTGTCATGCTCACCAATGGAAGCTTCATATTTTGAAGTACAATTTCAATATATATGAATGAATTGTGAAGGGATTAATATGTGGGTTATACTGTTAGGTAGTTTAATTTTATTTATTTTTTTCACATCTCCGTTTCAGGTTTCAGTGGATTCAGTTCAACTGATAAATTTGAATTTTTAATTTCAGTTAGTTGATATTGAGGCAGCTTTATTGACTGTGGCATGACAGCACATTGCACCCCTCCCTTTCATTTGATGAACTTTATTCTACACAACTTGCTGCAACCTACAGAACATCATCAACCACCACGGTCCTCAATTCTGATCTCCAAGCCATTCTCCAATGGGGTTCAGATAACCTCATCAATTTCAATGCTAATAAAACCCGATTCTGTCTCATTTCTCAAATAAATAAATAAATAAAATAAAGAACCATTTTTTTCCCAGTATTATTTTTGATGATACCCAAATTTCCAGACAATTTGAGATTTCTCTTCTTGCAATTACCCTGACATCAAACCTCTCTTTCAGTTCAATGTTGTTAAGTGTAAGGTTTTGAGATTCGGTAAGCAACGATGGGATGCCAAGTATACACTTGGTGGGGGAAACTTTAACAGAAGCAGAGGAGATGAGAGATCAAGGAGTGATGGTGGACAACGACCAGAAATTCAGGGGCCACATTACACAAGTCGTGAAGACATCACATCGAATAATGGCAATGATGTGGAGAACCCTGACATGCAGAAATAGAGAGGTTATGATTCCATTGTATAAGGCCTTGATCAGGCCTCATATGGATTATTGTGCACAGATTTGGTCGCCAGGTTTTTAATGGTGACGTGGATATGCTGGAAAGGGTACAGAGAAGATTCACAAAGGTAGTCAGTGGTCTTTGAAATGTGGAGTACGAGGACAGATTGAGGGAATGTAAGATGCAGAGCCTTGTGAATAGGAGGAAGAGGGAGGATATGATTGAGACATATAAATTGGTCAGGGGTTGTTATCAGATCAACATGGAAGAGATTTTTCATAAAAGTGGAGAAGGAAGTAGAACAAGAGGCCATTGCTGGAGACTTAAGACACGGTTGAATGAGCATTGTATGTAATAGTGAGTACCTCCCACGATGAGTCTCTGACTCCATGGTGGTCGGGTGTTGATAATAATAATAATCAACCCTCTCCTGAGATAAACACATCACAACCATTGTATCCTCAGCTTCTAAAAAAAAACTAGGATCTCTCTTTTGCTCAAGACATTACTTCACCTCTGAACAACTGTTAACCTTAACAAATCACAAATCCACCCAGCTATTGAATAGTGCTCTCACATTTGGTGTGGGGCCCCTTAAAAGCTCCCTCAAAATATTTGACTCAATACAGAGGAGAGCAATTAGACTTATAAATGACCCGTCTCTTGCCAACTCACTCCCTCCACTTTTGCACAGATGATTGGTCTCTGCAATATGTATATTCTACAAATATTTCCATGGAAAATATTCATCTGAAATAGCATCAATGATTCCCCCACTTAGTACTAAACTCGGAACACATGCAGCTGCTGTTCAACATCCCTTCACCATGCACCTTGAAACCAACAGAACAAATTTCTTTTCCTCTTCCTTCATCCGTGCAACAGTCTCCCACCATTGTGTTTCCCAAGGAATACAATATGCAGTCTTTTAAACCAAATGTAAACAAGTTCCTTCTTTCCTAACCCATTACCCATATATGGTACTAATGTACTAAGTTGATCAACCAACCTCTCGTGTATGAACTCAATATAAAAAATAAAAACATTCTAAGTATATTTAACTAGCAAATCTCTTTTGTAATAAGCAAACCTTTTTAAAATAATTTTTAAATGAAATATTATTATCTGAATGACTTCTCAGAGTATTTTTTTTAAATATAATGTATATCAATTTTAATTATGAATCTTTTACTAACCAAGGAATTAGATAGTTTCTTAATTTCTTTTTCTCTGAAATTTTTAAGTTCCATCAAATGATTTATCTGGCCTAAAATGGAAAAAATTAGAAAATATATATTTGAGGTCATGGGAATTACAAGCTACATTATATGCACAGACTATGAAAATTATACTTAATTAAAATGAAATAAGTGAAACGTGAAATCAGTGGGATCATAGTGCACGCACATTATTCTACAAAAACTCAAAAATCTTTCCGATTGTAACTACATAATGTGTAAATGTTGTTGTCTATAAAAGAGAACAGCAGCTGACTCAGAAGTCATTTCGATTTTCTATGTTGAACGTGTGTGCACACGCACGTATTGGATAGAGTAAAAAGTCTTTCTGAGGCTTAAAATTCTGATAGGAATAATAACTGAAATATAAATATCTACTTTCTTCTAATTTCGTATTTCATACTTTTCACACTATGTACATTTCATACGATTAAAGATGTTCATATTATTATCATCTATAAAGCAAAGGTGTAGAATTACATTCTCACACAATCTGTGAAGTATTATGTGTGTATAATAGTACTCTGTAGTAAACAACTTTTTAATTAATTAGTACTTTGTAGTAAATTACTTTTTAATCACTTACCTTATTTAAAAAATGCATTATAATACCTGTAATTCTTGAAGTTATACCCAACTCTATGAAGTTAAGCTCTGTAAACTGTGTGGAAAAAAATTTCCTATTCAACTTGCTGTTAGTCAATGGTGGCCATTGGACTAGTATACAAGTTGAATACCTAGAACAAAGAATTTATTGCTAATGTTAATCCTATTCTATCTAACGTAATAGCAGTCTGCTGCAAAGTTTGTGAAAAGACATGTATTGATGTTACATCTGTTATGTGTGCAGATAAATGCAAAAGTAGTCATCATTTTTACTGTGCTGGTCCCAGTGAAAGCCAATTTAAAAAGCTCTCTAAAGACAGAAAACAAAAATGCAAATTTGATGTACAACAAAGACCTGCTCCGAGTTCCAACTCTTTGTTCCACAACGGACGGCATTCCAGTGTGCTAGCCAATGCCCGCTAGCAACTTCTTTGGGGGTGATGAAGCATGCATTCCACAGATAAGTAATATGGACAATATATGCATTACAGATTTAATAGGGATCATGAAAAGAAAAAAAAAAATCGACAACTTAAATAGTTCGACAGAATATATCTCGAACAAAATAGATGGCTTTCTGGCTATCATTGCTGGCCTGACACAAGAAGTTAAGGAACTTAATTGGAAAAATTAGTTGGTTGATTGGATATTGATCAACGGATTTTTCTAATTGATATCAAACAGTTGTGTACAGATGTGCCACGTCTCTCAGGAGTAGAGTTACCAGGGTTCTACAGGGTTCTGTTCTAGGGCTACTGCTGTTCAATTTGTTAATGATTGGAATAGGCCTAAGTTCGATTCTCGTCGCGACGGGAGGAATCTTTATCTGGTCGATTTCAATCGAAGGTGAGTTAGCCGATCTCATACGGAGGTAGCAGGGTTTTTTCTCCCGGAAACTCGGGTTTTTCATCCCGCATACAGACAAATCAGCCCTTCAGAACACACGCAATTTACAGACAAAAAACATACTAGTTGTGGTAGTAGTGGAGGTGGGCGGTAGATGGCGTTGATGGAGATGATTCGTAGTAGTGGTTCGGTGTAGTGGTTAAGACAGTTGTAGGTGTCCTCCCGCGATGAGTCTTCGGACTCCTTGGAGGTGTCAGGAATAATAATAATAATAATGATATTACGAGTGGTTTGCAAGCTGATATTCAGCTGTTTGTGGGTGATGCTAAGCTAGAAAAGTTATTAGGAATGATGCAGATATACTGGTACTTAAGAGCAATTTGAATAAAGTGGCTATGTGGGCAGACAAGTGGGGGATGTCAATTTAACACCAGTAAATGTAAGGTTTTTCATTTTGGATCTCAAAACATTAAAGTTTCTTATCATATTGGAGGCGTTTGTGTTACGGGAGATAGAGGAGGCATGTGATCTTGGGGTATTGGTGGATAAGGAATTGAAGTTCAAGGGACATATTGCAAAAATAATAATCATAAGTAGAGATAAGGATGTGGTCATTCCACTGCACAAGTGCTTTGATTAGACCACATCTGGACTACGGTGAATCAGTTTGGTCACCTACATTCATAGGTGAGAAGCAAGCTGTGGAAAAAGTTCAGAGGCGAATAACAAAAAGAAATATCGGGATTGTAGAATACTAACTATGAAGACAGGTTGAGAAAATGTAAATTACTGATGCCAGTCAACAGGCAGAAGAGGGGTAATATTATTATTAGACACCTCCAGGGAGTCCAAAGACTCATCAAGGGAGGGCACCTGCTCTACAACTCTGTCTCCACCATTGACCACAACTACACCAAGACAGTCTACTGTCGACCATCACCACTAGTATTTCAAAAGACAACCACAGACATCCATGCCCAAGGTGGGATTCGAACCTGCAGCCTTTTTGGGTGGAAAGTGGTTGTCTTTTGAAATACTAGTGGTGATGGTCGGCAGTAGTACACTAACCACTCGGCCAGCCAGGCTGGCGATATGATTATGATATGCTTAAGACATATATATTGCTAAGGGATACTTATCGAATTGATACCGCAGATATTTTTTTAAAGGGTTGAAGGAGGATAGGGGATAGGGACAAGAAGAGAGTGCAGCATGACTTTTATTGCATGGAAAGTGGTTAGTGAAAATTTATTGCCAAATGAGTTGGTAAGTGTGCAAACATTGAACTAATTTAAGATGAGGTATGATAAACGTTATCGCTGTTAGAATGCATCTTACTATAGCCTCCCTTGATGAGTCTTGACTCCAGGAGGTGTTTGTATAATAATAATAAAACAAAGAACTTTGAACTAGAAAACGCAAATATGGAGCTGTATAGGGCATAAAAAATTCATGAAACAGTGGATGACCTGAATCAGTAGGCAGGTTTGAGCTAACTGCCTATTGTTGTGTGTGTTATTTCTTTTGTTCTCTTTGTTTTATTTATTATCCCTTTTTGTCTTTCTTATACTATGTGTCCTGTTCGCTAATGATCCTTAGACTACCTACTCTCTAACTTGTGAGAGGCCCCCCCTTTCTCTCAGACGAATTTATATACTACGCCAGCCTGAGCTTAGATACAGAGAATATCTTAACCTAGGGTCACAGAAATTAGATGCCACCAATGTGGTTACAACTGAACAGAGGCCGTAGGTGTTCTAATCTTGCAGTCGTAGCCCTTCCTTCTTAACTTACTCTGGGTATCCCCACACGCATATACAAATGAACAGGTTCGTAACTTTTATGAGTTGTAAGAGTCAGTCTACATGGTCAGATCACACACACATGAAACTATAAAACATATTTAATGAACTCAAGTAATACAAGGTATAAGCATGATGTAAGCAATACTAAGTTAAAATCATCTAAGGATTCACTCACTCTCTCGTTCCTTAAACATACAATTTCTCATTTTTTACATAAAATATTCTCTTCAAATGGTTGTAATACTATACACAGTTGATCAAGTCCTCGTTTCGTTAGTCACAAAACACATCTTGTTTCCATTTCGTATGGGTCTAAACCTTGGTTCTTAACATATTCATGATTCTCGGACAGTCAGTCTAATGAGAATTAAATGTTCTATAATCTGCTTAATCTTTAGAGTTCAATTTTCATTCCGAAACACACAATTTCTTCCATTCACAATCATCCTAATGTTTAAGGGACAAAGAATATGTAAAGTACTTATCTGCACTGCATAGGATTTCGGGATTCCTTCTGTCCTTCCTTCGTGGTGGGAAACTTTATTGTTCAGGATCTGCTGCCACGTGGGAGTCACGTGTACTCTTCGAGTCTGGCGCTCGCTTCTTCAAGAATTACATCGGTGCACTTTCTTTGCTGATGGCCCACAAGTTTATCTGCCATACTCTGCTGTGATGCCTTGCCGGGACGTACAATAGTCAACTCCGGGAACGCAGGAGTTAGACATCGTTGACCACTGAGGAGCGCGTGGAGAGAAAACTGGAACAAACAAAATGGGGGGGGGGGGGGTTGCAGACCTGCGTTGCTGCATATATTCTCCCTTTCCAGCACCCTCTTTTTGAGTTAGATTTTGCATATTCGGCTTTTCGATTCGTCCCCGACTGGGTGACCTCATCGCACCGCCATACGGGGCTTTCCATTTTGGGGAACGCGTGCCTCTAGATTTTTCCACGTACTAACACCCACGGGCGCATACAATACTATGGTGGCATTTGCGCGTCCTTTGCCCTTTCTTGGGCAGTGTACTGACATTCTTGCATGGGTAGTTATAAATAGCAATTATCTTTACACATTTTCTTTGATTATTTTACATTTACAAATTTAAATTTAGATCTATCAAAACTCATACTAAATACATCTTATTGATCATGATATTAATTTTTTTATGACATGAACTTAATTGCTGAAAAGACAAGTATGCTCTTTTAGTGGGACATATTCTGTTAGATTCTGGATGGGTGACTTCATTGTAAGTGAGGTTGCCCATTTCAGATCTAACACTATTGATTCAGGTCAATAGGCAGTTAGCTGAAATCTGGAAATTGTTGGTGTTCCTCATGAGCCACGTGAAAATGTGCATGAAGTAGCAGAGAAAATTGCACATAAAATCAAGATTAACTATAATGAAGATGATATTGAGGCTATGCATCATGTTCCTAGTGGGCAAAAAAAAACAGAGCAATGCCTATCATAAAATTTAAAAGAAAATTTAAACAGAGGCTGGACGGAAACAAAAATATCAAATATAGACTAAGAACAACTGATATATGTGACAATTTTCTACTGTTTATTGCAAAGAAATGTAAAGAAGCAGAAGCTGGAAATATCTTTGCATCAAATATGGCAACCTTTTCGTAGGAAGAAAGAAACGACACATCGAAAATATTGTGGATCAGATGTAAAGAAAACTTGTGGAAACTGAAAAAACAGTGACAGTAACATCTGACTCACAAACAATAATGACAGATGAGTATAACAATGATGTCACTTTTCATAAATGTGTAATATGTCATGATTCAATGGAATTAGGAAACTTGTTTCATCCTCAGACACCGCATATTTATTTTGCATATAAATAGAAGTATTCGAGATAAATTATAACATATAGAATTAGTACTAGATAATTTAAACTATTGGCTAGTTCTGATATTAACAGAAATCTGGGTTAAAGACAAAGAAATTGATTTGTACCATTTAAGTGCATTTAAAAATTATCAATGTTATATTGATATAACAAATCTGGAGGTGTAATTATCTTTATTCGAAATTCAATAACTGTTAATAACATTACTAACATTAAAATGAAAACAGTTGAAAATGTCAATTTATATTAGAGCATCATAATATATATATATATAATGGCTGTATATAGGTCTCACTGCTACACAGAGTTCAACTTTATACAAAAACTCGAGTGTAGTCTAGATGAAATCAGAAGTGACAATGTTCTCTCATAATTCGGGATATGAATATTGAATAGCAGCTCATCTCAAGATTATCTAGATTTACTTGCCATGCATGGACTCGAACAATGTATGAACAATGTCCAAACGAGAGGATTCAATGGTGGTAGAACGTACCTAGATGTATTTGGTAGAACTTTAAGTGGAAACTAAATCCAAGCAACAGTTCTGCACCAACCTCTTGTTGATCACTTTCCAATTGGTATCAAAGTGCATTTGCAAGTACAGCACACAGATAGTAAAACGGGAAAACATCCCCTACACAACAACTGACTACAGAATATTGAAACATAACTTGAGCACTGTTTCTTGGGAAAAGATAACAATGGAAACAAATATTGATAACTCATATCATAAATTTATTGTGATGCTACACAATAAAATATAAAACTCAATCCAAGTTAAAATAATAGACAAAATTAAAGAAAAATTGCCTCGATTACATAGGAAATCAGATGCTATATAAAATAAATTAAAGATACCAAGAAGTTATATACTTGGTTTGTAAGCAAACAAAGTTTGCGCCTAAAGTGTTTTCAAAACTGGGGCAACTCGTGGTAAAAATGATATGATCTCATATCACTTGCCTTAGTATCCCATAATGCAAGGCACAACTCCTTGCAGACATGTATAATGCTATGCATTATGGGAATGGTCACTACCCAGACCGGTTTCGACCTTTATTGAGGTCACATCAGTGGGAGCCAGACCCAGAGGTGATACCAAGGTTGAAGTAATGCAGAAGTCATATTTTTCCTGTATGACTTGCCAAAAGGTGTCACACCTTTTGGCAACTTATTACTAAACATATTACTAAGGCAAGTGATATGAAATCATACCACCTTTACCACGAGTTGCCCCAGTTTTGAAAACACTTCAGGTGCAAACTTTGTTTGCTTACACTTGGATAAAGGATTAAACTAAGTACAGTATATGATTTCTTGGTATCTTCAATTTATAGTATAACCAAGTGGAAAAACTTTCAACAACCACCTATCTCTAATATTATTTTAGAGTATTTTAATAAGGTGCTACAGATTTTGGCAACTTGTATAGGAAAAATATGACTTCTGCCTTACTTCAACCATGGTATCACCTCTGGGTCTGGCTCCCACTGATGTGCTTTTTGTGTGGTTGTGGCAAGGCTGTAGCCAATGAAGTTTTAACTGAGGCTCGGCTATTGCTGTTTCCAGGTCTGGCTCTCAGGGAAAGGGGCAGTTCTTTCCCTGAGATATGAGCAGATCTGCTTGGGGTAGGGTTTTGCCTGTCTCTGAGTGGGGCCACTGCTGAGATTATGGCTCTGTTCGGTGGAGCTAACACTGAGTTAAATGATCCTTTGGGTTGCTCATTGTTTGGTGATCTGGGGGGTATCATACGAGAGTTAACTCTGCAATTAAAACAGGGAATCCGGTCTGGGTAGTAACCATTCCCATAATGCATAGTATTATACATGTCTGCAAGGAGCTTTGCATTATGGGATACCTGAAAATACTTCAGGTGCATACTTCGTTTGCTTACACTTGGATAAAGGATTAAACCAAGTATATAAAAATTAGAGATAAAGTGTATAAAAAGTTTAAAAATACCAGCACAATCAATGTTACGAACACAGTTCCAAGTACTAAGAAATGAATTCCTAAAATCCCAAGGAAACGACAGAAAACAATGGAAGTTTGTGAATACATTTATAGGCAAAGATATACACAAATAAACCCTCCCCATACTTAAAGATATCAATAGGAATAGAGAAAATGGAGACAGAGGATTAGCTAAAGAATATAATAATCACTTTGCCATGGTCAGTGAAAGCATTCTGAAAAATGCTAAAACCATTTCTTAGAATCAGACTCCCAAAAGAATTGATAACTCCATATATCTTTTCCCCACTTGTGAAAACAAAATCAAAAGTGTTATAGCTAGCCTAAAAAAAAAATAAAAATAATAATTTCAGGATATGATGATGGTATTAACACTAGCATTGTGAAAGAATGCCGATGTACATTATGGAACCCCTGATGTACATTTTTAACTTCTCACTGATGACAGGCACATTTCCATCAGTTTTTAAGAAGGTCGTAGTTGTACTATGGGAAACAAAAATAACAGACCGATCTCCCCTCTACTGATCCTTTCGAAAATATTACAGAAATTGGTAAAAATTGGACTCATGAAATTTCTGGACAAAACAACTTATCAATTTGGGTTTAGGCAAAAGTTACAGAACATGCTTTACTGAATTCACGAACAGTTTATATCTCCCTAAATAAACAAAAACTAACACTAGCAATATTTTTAGATATACACATGGTACTGCCCTAAACCTATTCAAAAACTACTTAAATGCCAGATCACTAATTGTAAAAATAAACAAGAGCTATAGCAGCTCCAAAACAGTAAACTACAAGGATCTGTCTTAGGATCAATTTTATTTAGTATTAATATCAATGACTTCTGCAATCTTAAACTAAACAGTAAAATAAATGCAAATGCAAAGCATAGTGAATGCTGGTCTTTTAAAAGTAACAAACTGCTGTTATTTTTACAGCAATTTTGCCTGCTTTTGTTTAGTAGTGCCCCTTTTTTTTAATGTCATTGGCTTTTTACCCAAGAATTCTTAGGGCATTGCAGATGTAGTGTTAGAGACAAATATATGTAGCATAATAGAAGAAAATTCGCACATACCTTATCTTGGATGTTGTTGCCTGTCTTCTTTCTGGGTTGTGCATACTTCTGCTGTTAATGTGTTGAAAGGGGGAGTGGGGGGGGAGGTTGGCAATGTGGGAGAATTAATTTGAAAAAACCTGGGTTTTTCTATATAATACGCACATATTATAATTAAGGGTGGGTGGAGTGCTTTTTTGTAGGGTGGGAAAGGTGAAAAAAGGGGCTGAACTTTAGAAACTGGTTAATGGGAAAAGTCGGCCAGGGATAGGGTTGATGGGGTGCGAGCCATTTCGACCACGTGGATCTTCGTCTGAACTCATGGAGGCAGTGGATCCTATGTCATGTTGGCTTGGTGTTTTGCCTTTGAAGTGTTTGTGCTATCGCCTATTGGTCGGGGTTGTGACCAAATGTTTATGTTGTGGAGCTTCGAACACTCAGAAATTATATAGGGTTAGTGGACGTTGATTGAGTGCTTGTCACATTTTATGGCTATTGTTTCATTGTCTTGTCGGTCTATTATGATGGCCTTGTCAATTTGCAGGGTGTATTTCTGTTCAAGGGCGTGAGCTGCTATTTGTTTTTCCTGTACTTTGTATTCTAGTTTTCTTTTTGATGTTGCGTTTTTTAGTGTTTAAATGTAACAAACTGGTTCCAGTCAAATAAACTCAGTCTGAATGTCTCAAAAATTAAATATGTAAATTTTAATTTGTGAAATACAACAGGCAAAATGAACTTCACTGCGCAATTAATTCTGCATGATTGGAAGTGCAGGCCAAATTCAAATTGCAACTGTGAGGAAATAGAAAAAGTCAATGTAATAACTTGGGATTAAAAATTGATAGTAATTTAAGCTGGAAACCACAATATTGTTGATGTGTATAAAGTAAGGATTATGTTAAACAGAAAAAAAAAAACCTTCCAACATCTTTTTCTAAATCCAGAGTAATTTAATAATAAGGTGAGACACCTTTTGGCAACTTGTATAGTAAATATGACTTCTCCATTGCTTCCACCTTAGTATCACCACCTCTGGGTCTGCCTTCCACTGACGACACCTCAATAAAGATCGAAACTGGTCTGGGTAGTGGCCCATCCCTTAACACAAAGCATTATTCATGTCCACAAGGAGATGTGCTTTGCATTATGGGAGATACTAAGACAAGTAGTGATGAGATCTTGGTCCACCTTTACCATGAGTTGCCTCAGTCCTGAAGATAGTTCGGGTGCAAACTTTGTTTGCTTACACTTGGATAAAGGATTAAACTAAATTTATTATAGTCTAACCAAGTGGGGGAAAAACTATCAACAAATTTCTTTATGATTTATTATCGGTAATTTTGATTTGTATACCTACTTTATATACCTGTATACCCGGGCAGTGTAAAAATTTCTTGGGTGAAAAGGGGTCGTGAGTGGAAAAAGGTTAAGATGCACTGATATATAATATCATCTACATACAGGTTGTAATCTATCTCTATATACTGTGTGTATAAATATAACATCATATATTTTTCCAATGCTTGAAAGCTGCTCTTATTTACCAGTAACTTGGCTTCTTTGAAAAATAATTAATGCTTTGGTGGTGCATGTAATCCTATCTGCATGATGTAATATATCATTTGAGTATGTTCTTTTGGCTGGATTTTTTTCTAGAGGAGAAAATCCTGCAACTTCCATATCGATCTTTTTTAAGTAAAGGCTAACACCTTTACTTAAAAAGTCCTGATAAAGATTCTTCATGTCCTGGTCAGGATTCAAACTTGCCTATTTCCAACCAACAGGTATCATTGAAACCTGACCTACAGAGGTTTTGTAAAATTCTTCCTCACAAATCAAAGGTTAATGCAGTTAATTTTTTATACTTACGCTGCTTTTCTTCAAGAGTCTCCTTCAACTCCTGTATTTTTCCTGAAATAATAACACAATAGCTATTAAGAGTCCAACATGATTCATTAAGAGAAGAGATAAATTTTTGTAAACATCACAAAATATCAATAAAAAAACATTAGTACTCTCATCGTGTCTTATGTAACATTCCAAAATGAATGGTTTTATGTTTTGAATGAGTCAGTATACATATAATGGCTTTTCTTTTTAAATAATATTGAAATTTTGTGGGAAGTTTTTGGTATTAAGACCACATTGTAATATACAAAGTTCATTAAAAAAATAAAAATGCTGAAAACTTCCCACAGAACTGCTTAACCACAGAAATCTACATATAAATATTCAAATTTGCAGAATAACTTATGTTTATTTCAGAAACATATACAGGTATCCCTTGCTTAATGGGATTTGATTAATTTCGGCAATCCCTCGATATATGCGACAATAGTTTTGATTAACGTGCCTTTAACCCTGCGAAGCTCGCAGCTGATCTGAGAGATACATGCAAAATGTTTAACATAAATATTCTTACACAATTCAGTGTATAGCTTGGAGGTCATGAGTAGCTGTGCATTCATATGTTACGAGTGATATTCCACACTGTTTTTTGCTGTCAGTTTTGGTTTAACACATGTTAAGTAAAGGTTTGTGATATTTGACAGTAAATTGTATCTGAGAGATACAGCGACCTCCGAGGAGTATAGTATGGGTTTTTTTTTTTTTTTGTTCAATAATTTCTAGATTGTAACTCAAAATAAATAAACCATCATGTATTACTGAAATAGAAAGCCAAAGGCTTATTTATCATACATGTCCTCTAGGAGATGTGCTTTACATTTATGGAAAATACTAAGGAAAGTGATCTTGAGCTTATTCCACCTTTACTACGATTTGCTCATAAGGTTGCTTATGCTTGCATCTGCCGAACTGAAACTCTTGTAGTTTCTGTGTTCGGCTGTGAAATAATGTTGGATTCAATATCCACTTAATTTTTCCCATCATGTATTATATTTACAGTGTTTTTTCTTTATGTTTCATTGCTTGTTTGCCAAGGTCTGGAGAGTCATTTTGCTTGTTATCGTAGAATTTATGCCGCTAAGAAAAAACCTAAAACTGTTCAAACGACTCATGATAACTTCTTTTCATAAAAAAAATTTCAGTAAATAATGTAGGTATAAGCATTTATTAAGCATTTACTTTGCATTCATTTTTTATCTCTCCTAAAAGAGTACTATATAAAACGAATTATTAATACAATAATCAAATAAAACAATAATCAAATATAAAAAATCATTAATGCAATTATTAATACAAATAGAGCCTGTGTAGCTCAGTGGATGTGGCGTTTGCCAACCACGGTACTTGGTCGCACGAAGGAAGACTTGGTTTCGAGTCTAGTCGGTGACTAGAGGAAATTTTTCTAAGCCTTTTTTCGACCGGTTCCCGAGTTAGTTGATCTCTGACACGGGCAAGCAGGTTTTTCCTCCCGGAAACTTGGGTTTTTCGTCCTGTAAACTCAAGAAAATCGACCGTAGAACCCACATTATTTCAGACATTAAATATATTGTGTTAGGGTTAGGGACCACGAGATGGCGGCACATTTGAGCCGTCTCTCTTCACTGAGTACCACTTAATTAGTGATAGCCTTGGGCCATCTATCTCTGATTGGTACCAGTGGAGATTGAACTGCCCACTCAGTCTCCAAAAGTTAGATAGGGCTAAATGGCCTCGCCTACTCCCCGTATAGGGAATAAAAAGGCGTTAGCTGATTTTTTTTTTTTTTTTTTTTTTAATCGATCATGGACGAATTGTAATTTTTACCATTGATTATTAGATTTGATTAATGCAATTTTGATATATGCGATAACATCGAGGGATACCTGTACATGTGTATATAATTTATTATTATTATTAAGCATATAATAATATGTGCATATAATTATTATTATTAAAGAAGATCACATATTGCACTCACAACATCCAATGGCAATCCATTCCAATCATGCACCATCCTATGAGAGAACAATCTAACTCTTACCCCCTTCTTAGCGGCATTCATTCATCCTCTTGTCCTTTCCCCACCCTCCATAAATTGAAAAATTCCATCAATTGAAATCCTGTATGATCCTTTCAGAAGCTTGTAAGTCACAATCATATCACCCCTCTTTCTCCTGTTTGCTCCTGTCTGCAAATTCTCAATCTGTCTGCATAATCAGTATTCCACAATCCTGATATCATCACAATGATCTCCATTGTGATTCTGATACAGTTGTGGACTATTATATCTAAGCATATCGATAAAATTCTTGTGAATTGTCTTTAGCATGAAGAGCCAGTTTCTTTTCAGACTCAGCCTTGTTATTTATTTATTTTTGAAGAAAGAATGCGAGAATTTTTGAACAGGAAAATAGCCATACCGGTATTTTTTTTTTTTAAGTTGTTTTTCCCTCTAAACTATCAGATGGCATCTGGACTTTTTTTATTACCCCCCCCCCCACACACACACAAAGACACCATATGACACAAAATTAATGCTGTGTGTTTATTATTATTAACACCTGGCCTTCATGGAGTCCAAGCCTCATCATGGAAGGTACACACTATTGCACACAGTGCTCATCCCACCATGTCTTAAACTGATTCAATGTGTCTACATTCACAACACACTCAGGCAATGCATTCCACTCACCAACTCACTCCACTCACCAACTCACTCTCTCCATGCAAAGAACCTACTGCTCACATCCTCTTTATACAGTTTCTAGCAATGACCTCTTATTCTATCTATTCCCCCCCCCCCCTCCCATTCTATGAAAAATATTATTATCATTATGTGACACCTCCAGGTGGTCCAAAGACTCATCGAGGGAGAGTGCGCCAACAGCATCAAACGATTGAAACCCTTCCAACTACTAACCACACTCAAACTTGCTTAACTTTTTGTGTGAGCCATTAATAGTAGAGGCCCTAAATATCTTTCATGTCAACCTGATAACACCCCTCCCCCCCTCACTAAGTTATGTACCTCAATCATATTTCCCCTCTTCCTCCTATTCACAAGGCTTTGCAACCTACATTCTCTCAATCTGTCCTCATGCTCCATGTTCCAAGGACCACTGATCCCCTTTGTGAATCTTCTCTGGACCCTTTCCAACATATCCTCATCACTATGAAAACCGGGGAACCAAATCTGTGCACAATAATCCATGTGAGGCCTGATCAATGCCTATATGAAGGCATCACAACCTCTTTATTTCTGCATGTCAGAGTCCTCCGCATCACTGCCATTATCTGATGTGACTTCATATTCTGCAAAAATGTAATGCCTATCTGAGAGACGAGTCATTTGCAAACATATTTTGAACAAATTCTTCAAGTACACAAAATAACTTGCATTACTATACAACAAGAATTATCAATTGATATTTTACTGATGTTAAAACGCAGTATATTAAAAATAATAACAATAATAAACAATTCTTATTTGTTTCCGCATGGCACAAATTCATGGTAAGGATTTTTACTTGGCTGAAGATTAAAAGAGGTGTGTGTCTTCTCAGTGGTGTATTATATAGTAGCTATATATGTCATAATTACGTATATTTTAGAACTATTCATTTATTTATAAGACATTTTTTTTCATTTTTCATCACAGAGACAGTTTACGGCTTTACTGACAGTGTCAGCTTGTGTCCCAATAACCAACATGCCTAATTAATTATTTTAACACTAATATTGAATTTTTTTTTAATGTTAATTTTCTATGGGGAAAAAAAAACTGCACACTATGTTACCGAAGTATATCTTGTTACTAATGATGTATGCTAGAATTTATGCCCATATGAACTGTAATTAAATATGCTTAGGTACTATTATGAAAATCATATCTACAAGTTAAAAAGAAAATTAGGCAAAGAACACAAAAAACATGTATTAAATTTAGATTTCTCATAGCGACACTGGATAAATGAACTAAACATATTATAAAATCCACAAGCTATTCTGTAGATATTCATTCTAGATATCTCTAATAATACTTGCTATCATATGCTTTATGACAAATTTCCCCAGGCATGAATATAACATCATAAAACAAGTGATCCTGTTTCAAATTAATAAATTTTCTTTTTTCTTACATAGACAATGAATGCAGTGAATGCAGTTTCTTTAGTGCAGTTTTATTATAAACCTTACATATTTCTTAGACAAACTATAGTAATAATTAGCCATACTGAACTGAACACAAATGCTTATTAAATGAGCTGAACATCGATAGTATGTTTTTAAAGACATTTATGTTCAGCTTAGTTCTGCTAAAGAGATTAAGCAGCCACCAAGAGATCAAGTGTTACCAGATCACTGGAAATGCAGTATTACAGCACTCATTAAAAGATTTACATTATAATAAGGTTTATTCCATAGTTGAGTGTAACAGAATGACAAAGATTTGAGGATAAATCCTAATGTCAGTGTTAGCATGGCATCTATAAGCGTACTAGGGATGCTACAGTTATACTAAAACTAATACTTCTGTGCCTAATGCAACAACCTTTGATTGTATGCAGACCCTCATTTGCTGACAATTATATGTGACCCACAATTTGCTTTACTAATGTTCTGTTCTATGCTGCACAACAAAACTTTCTTAATAGAATGGATCTCTTGATACTTTATTATTCAGCAGTTATGTATACAGGAAGAAATTCTGCAACTATAGAATCTCAAATGAGGAATTAGTTAAAATCACCTGAAAGTATATAGCATTAAAACTAACTTAACATAGGAAGCTGAGATTTAGATTAAAAACAAAACTCATCACACTAAAAATCATTCATATGAGACTGTCAAGTAAAACATGGATCTGGATGTCAGATTGGTCAATTGGATTCAGGATTGGCTGTCCAATAGGTATCAGAGAGTTGTGTATGGTGGAGCAGTTTCAAGGAAGCAGAGGGTTACAAGTGGGGTCCCACAGGGCTCAGTACTGGGACCTATATTGTTTAACCTTTATATGAATGACATTTCAGTGGATTGCAAGGGGATATTCAGTTGTTTGTGGATGATGTGAAGCTGGGAAGGATCATTAGTAATAGTGCAGATGCAGCAGCCCTGCAAGAGGATTTGAATAAGTTAGATAGATGGGCAAATGAATGGGGTATCAGTTTAATGCAGCAAAATGTAAGGTCTTGATGTTTGGGAAACATTGATGGAACACTGCATACTCAATGGGAGGAGTTATACTGAGGAAGTAGGGGAGACAAGAGATCTGGGGTTGATGATTGATAGAAACCTGAAATTTAAGGGACATATTGCAAAGGTGGTGAAGGTAACACAGAGGATTGCTGCAATAATGAGAAGGACGCTGACCTGCAGAGATAAAACAGTTATCATTTCGTTGTATAAGACTCTGACCAGACCACACTTGCACTATTGTTCTCAGATTTAGTCCCCAAGATTTGAAGGGGATAAATTAACTGTGGAAAGGGTACAAAGGTGGATAACTAAGATGGTTTCAGGACTGTACAATTCTGGTTATGAGGATCGGCTGAGGGAATGTGAAGAAGGAGAGGTGATATGATTGAGACTTTTAAACTGTTGAGAGGTGGTTACAGGGTTGACACTGGGGAGTTCTTTCGCTTGATTGAACAGCAGGAAGGAGTGAGAACAAGAGGCCATCCCTGGAAGTTATGAAAGGAAAATGTGAGCAAGAGGGTGAGGAGTGGTTTCTTTGCATGGAGGGTGGTTGAACCATAGAATGCATTGCCTGATGGAGTGGTGAGAGCGAGAACGGTCAATGAGGTTAAGGAGTGGTATGATAGACTGTGTTTCTTAGGGGGGGGGGGCCTCCCCTCGATGATTCTTGATAGACTTTGTGTTTCTTAGGAAGGACCTCCCACGATGAGTCTTTTGACTCCATGGAGGCCTGAATAATAATAATAATAAAAAACTGAATGAGTTTAATAGTGGCACTGAAAAATAAAAAAAATATTAGAAAAATATCTCTGGCATTACAGACATTTAAGAATGTTGTAGCCAGACTTCAACAATTTGAAATCTGCTTTTTATTTGATCACTAGTAAAATTAGCTAGCAATTCTTGCAGTATTCACTGAGCAAAGTGAAAGTAAAATCATCTCTTAAGAAATATAATGCCTCTTTTGATTATACCTTTCCAAAATAATGAAAAATATCAATACAATGTGGTATTGATTTGCCTATATGCCTATGGTTAAACCTGAAGAAATGTCTGCTTTCAACTTAAAAATATCTTGAAGGAATTTATTATGCATGAAACATGATTAATTTAGTTGCCTAGCTATTAAATTTTAATTTTAATAATTAAGAGTACTAACTGTTCTTTGACTTCACATAATTCTTTAAATTTGTAAATTCCTCTTTTGTTAGCTTGCTTTTCAGGGTTGGTACAACTTTAAGAAGCTCAGCCTCTATAGCGTCTTCTGGTTCACTCATCTAAGAGAATAATATTTTTAATATCATACAGAGTATATTTAAATATAAACAATTAAACATATTATTATATTTTCTGTACAGTACAAATTGTAGAGAACATTACTTTTTTTTATAAATATATAGTAATATTTTTAATAATTTACAGTTATAGAAGCTAAATAATATATGTTTCAGTTCACACTTTGTCAAACTTTTTCAAAAAAGAGCAGCTAAAGACAATCCCAAGCATCCATGCTTCGGATTGTCTTTAGGTGCTCTTTCCACCACAAGGGCGGCACTTATGCATACATCAGAACCGAACATACCATGCCACAAACTGCACATCCTTGAATCCCTAGTGTTTGATCTGCTTTGGTGCGAAATTTCTTTGCCTAACCAACCTGTCATTTTCATATTCTCTCTACCACTCTCCAAACTCCATCAACCCCTCTGACCTCTTACCATCTGTCTCTAATGCTTGACTTTCATCACCCAGTTTGAGACACCACATCCTGCTTATTGCAGGCCTGATGTGGCTGAAAAAGTTCTATGTTTGGTCTCTAGAACAGGGTGTCCAGACAGTGTAATAATAAGAGGTAGCCTCTTGTGGGAATGGGTACTTGGGAGAAGGGGGATGTCAGGTAACGCTGAGCCCACTGGAGTCTAGAGGGGGATAATGTTAGGTATAGAAACAGTGGCATTTTTATGCTTTATACTAATGCCAGGAGTATTTGGAATAAAGGAGAGGAATTGGTGGTGCTGATAGCATCAGCATATCAAAAGATTATTGGGATGACTGAGATGTTGACAGAAGAGGATATAATAACAGGAATAGAAGTAGCAGGTACAGCATTTTTCGGCAGGATACGAAGGGAAAGCCTGGTGGTGGAGTACTGCTTATGATAAGCGACGACTTATGTCCTCTAAGAGTGGAGGCTTTGGAAGGCAGTGACACTAATGATTTTGAAAGCATATGGGGTGAGGCAGAGGTGGGCAAGACAGGATATTTAGTGGGGTGTTGCTACAAACCAAGGAGCAGGGGATTGGGACCAGGAGATGTTTAGACAGTTGAGCTTTGCAAGTGCAAGAAGAATGATTGTTATGGGAGATTTTAACTACAGTATAAATTGGGGAGAGGAAGATGCATGTAGCAATAAGGGAATGGAATTTCTAGAATTCTTGAGGGACGGATGTCTTAGGCAACATGTAATAGAGGGAACAAGAGGTTCAAGAGTTTTGGATTTTGTCATAGCATCAGAAGAGTTGATAATAACTGAGATGACATCTCTCCTACCAGTTGGAGAAAGTGACCATGTGGTTTTGACTTGGAAGATGAACAGACATGCAGGAGTATCAAAGCAAAGGGAACGTATGTGGAATTATAAGGTGGATGATTATAATAGTCTTAGATATCAACTTGGGACAGCTCCATGGAGGGAGGAATTGGAAGTGTAAGATATCATTAGTGCTTGGGAAATTGTGAAGGAATATTTGTTAGCAGCAGTAGTAAGCTGTATTCCACGAGTGAAGAAGAGAAACACAATTTGGTGTAAAGTGCTTGACAGACAATATCAAACAGGAACTACAAATGAAAAGGGGCTATGGAAGAGATATAAGGAGACAGGGGAAAAGCAGATGCATGAAGAATATAAGACACAGGCCAGGAGAGTGACTAATATGGTAAGGAAGGTGAAACTGGAATATGAGTTGGCCCTAAGATCCAGAGAAAATCCTAGGGAATTTTTTAGCTGTGTGACCAGTAGGAGGAGAAATGATTGTGGAAGAATGACATTATGGGATAAAAATGGGAATAGAGTGACTGATGCAGAGGACATAGTGGAATTGTTCAATAAACAATTTATTAGAGTATTTCATCCTAGAGGAATAAATTTTAATACCAGAGGGATATGGCAGGTTCGAGGTTTAGAGGTACAGGAGGAGAGTTTATTCCAAATACTAAGTACTCTGGATGTCAGTAAAGCTGTGGGACTAGATGGTATTTCACATGAGTTTTGAGAGATTGTGCTAAAGAATCGACAGCTCCTTTGACCTGGGTGTTCAATGAAAGTCTGGCCATGGGAAAGGTGCCCAGGGAATGGAAGGAAGGTAAGATAGCGGCATTGCACAAGAGCAGTAGCAGACTGGAAGTGTCTAATAGGCCAGTTTGTGTGTCATCAGTAGTTGTTAAGATCTTTGAGAAATTAGTGAAGGACCATATACAGATTTGGGCAGATGAAGATAATGTTATCTGTGAGAGTCAACATGGATTTGTTAAGGAGTGCTCTTGTTTCAGTAATATGCTAGCCTTTTATAATAAAGTTACATGAGCAGTAGATAAGGGAAAGACATATACTGCCATTTTCTTGGATTTAGCAAAGGTATTTGACAAGGTGCCACATGATAAACTGATATCTAAGTTGCAGCACATGGGTTTGAATGTCAGGTTGGTCAACTAAATTCAGGATTGGCTGTCTGATAGGTATCAGAGAGTTGTGATGGTGGAGCAGTTTCAAGGAGGCAGAAGTTATAAGTTGGGTCCCACAGGGCTCAGTACTCTGACCTATATTGTTTAACCTTTATATCAATGACATTGTCAGTGGACTGCAGGGTGATATTCAGTTGTTTGCAGATGATGTGAAACTGGGAAGAGTTATTAGTAATAGTGCAGATGTGGTAGCCCTGCAAGAGGATTTGAATAAGCAAGACAGATAGGCAGATGAATGGGGTTGTCGGTTAAATGCATCAAAATGTTAAGGTCTTGAGGTTTGGGACACATCGAAGGAACACTGCATAGTCTATTGGGGGGGGGGGTTACTACTTGAGGAAGTAGGGGAAGTCTGGAATTGATGACTGATATAAATTCAAGGGACATATTGCAAAGGTGGTGAAGGTAACACAGGAGATTGCTGCAATAATGAGGATGCTGACCTGCAGAGATAAAAGAGTTATCATTCCACTGTATAAGACTCTGATCAGACACTTAGATTATTGTTCTCAGATATGGTCCCAAGATTTGAACGGGATAAATTAACTGTGGAAAGGGTACAGAGGCAGATAACAAAGATGGTTTCAGGACTGTACAATGTTAGTTGTAAGGATTGGCTGACGGAATGTAGACTGCAGAGTTTGGTGGATATAAGAAAGAGAGGTGATATGATTGAGACTTTTAAACTGAGAGGTAGTTGCAGGTTTGACACTGGGGAGTTCTTTCGCTTGGTTGAACAGCGGGAAGGAGTGATGACAAGGGGCCATCCGTGAGTCTGGGATTGATGAGGAGTGGTTTCTTTGCATGGAGAGTGGTTGAACCGTGGCAATCATTGCCTGATAGAGTGGTGAGTGCAAGAACAGTCAATGAGTTTAAGGAGTGGTATGATAGAATTTGTGTTTCCTAGGAAGGACCTCCTGCAATGAGTCTTTTGAATCTGTGGAGGTCTGAATAATAATATATACATACATACATCTTCAAGGCCCACCTTTCCTAATTGGGTTGTGGGGACAACAGCTGCAAGAGGAACTTCCAATGGTCACGATCATCTGCCACCAAGCTCAGGTGGGATTCCCAAACGTGTCCACCCAAGGTTTTGGATAAAATCTATCCAGCGAGTCCTTGGCCTTCCACGTGGCCTCCTACCCTCTGGCTTGGCAAAGAGGGCTTGCTGAGGGAGCCTCTCTTGTGGCATTCTGACCAGGTGCCCGTACCAGTGTAACTGTGATCTCTCAACACGGAGAAGCAGCATTTGAATATTGAGGGTTTCTCGAATTGCAGAGCTTCTGACTCTGTCGAGTCTTGTCAGCCCCGTAACCCCTCGAAGGAACCTCATTTCAGCCGCTTGGATTCGTGTCCGCATTCTTTCGGTCATTACCTAACTCTCATGACCATAGGCGAGGATGGAGACAGACTGTATTGAAGACAGCCAGCTCTTCCTTCTGGCTTAACTCCCATTTCAGTACTACCGAACGGCCAAGCTCCCGCAACATTGAGCTTGCTAAGCCAATTCAAGTATCTAGCTCTACGTCCCATTTTCCATCATTCGTGAATATGGACCCAAGGTATTTAAACTTCTTCACCTGCCTCATTGGGACTCCACTTACATGTAGAGTGCACTGGGATGGTTGTCTTGAGACCACAAATGTTTCAGTTTTGGCCACACTGATCTTCATTCCAGCATCTGCACAAACAGCTACAAACCTATCCAGGGTCCGCTGGAGGTCATCTGTGAAAGAGCTAAACAGAACTAGGTCATCTGCAAAAAGCAGACGTCCAATGCCATCTTCCAATTCTGACACACTCACTGCCTCGGCTGTGCCTATCAATCCAGTCCATAAATATTATGAAAAGGAGGGGTGACAGAACACACCCTTGGCAGAGGCCAACGGAGACTGTGAAAGGTTCAGACTTTGTGCTGTGTACCCTGACACAAAACTCTGGGCATTCATACAGGGACTTGATTGCAGCTAATAGTTGGCCATCCACTCCATACTCCTGTACTACTTGCCAAAGCTTATCCCGAGGAACCTGGTCATATGCCTTCTCCAAGTCCACAAAACGTGTAGACATTCTTGGCATATTCCCAAAATTTCTCAAAGACTTGCCTTAAAGTGAACATTTGGTCAGTTGTGCTTCTACCAGGATGAAAGCCACATTGTTCTTCCTGGAACTTTGACTCAACTATGCTCCTGCACTGTCTTTCCAAGCACATAGCATACACTTTCCCAGGCAGGCTGAGCAGAGAGATGCTACGATAGTTAATGCAATCCTTCTGGTCTCCCTTCTTGAACACTGGTATTATTATGCCTGTCTGCCATTGCTTTGGTGTTCGCCCAGATATCCAAGCAGCCTGACACATTGGAGTCAGCCAGAGAACACCATCTCGATTTATAAGCCCACCTGAATAATAATAATAAATAAAAAATTACAATATATATATATATATATATATATATATATATATATATATAATTGAAAAAAAAAAAAATCTCTGTCCATCCATGGTACAAATGTACCAATCTTTCATAGGTAATAATCGTATAAAAAAAAAGTACAACCATACAGTTCCAAGTAAATTCATTATTTACACAAATATATATACTGATGAGTGATGCAAGTCTAGCTGATATACTGATAAATTTATTTGAAGTGATAAATATATGCTTTAATTCTGGGATGTTTTTAAATATCACAGTTTTATACATCCTATTTACATATATATAGTGAAACCGAATTGTTACATTTTTTTTTATCACTGCAATAATTCAGTATACAATTACTCTTTCATAATTACAAATTATGAATTGAGTACATTGATTTTTCATAAATATTTTTCATAAATGAGGAGTCTAAAAAAGTGCTTGTCCTCGACCATACATGGCAATGAAATTCTTTTGAAATGACTACAGGTATTTCAAAAGAACATGTAGGATATATTGCATTCTTCATGCAAAGTACTGCGTTTCTGATCTGCTGTGAGCAAGGTTTGCACAAATGCCATGCTTGCTCATAGCAGATTATTATTATTATTCAGGCCTCCATGGAGTCAAAAGACATTGTGGGAGGTCCTTCCTACGAACATAAAGTATGTCAAGACTCATCGAGGTGAGGTCCCCCCCCCCATAAGAAACACAAAGTCTATCATTCCACTCCTTAATCTCATTGACCGTTCTCGCTTTCACCACTCCATCAGGCAATGCATTCCACGGTTCAACCACCCTCCATGCAAAGAAACCACTCCTCACCCTCTTGCTCACAGTTTCCTTTCATAACTTCTAGGGATGGCCTCTTGTCATCACTCCTTCCCGCTGTTCAACCAAGCGAAAGAACTCCCCAGTGTCAACCCTGTAACCACCTCTCAGCAGTTTAAAAGTCTCAATCATATCACCTCTCCTTTTTCTATCCACCAAACTCTGCAGTCCACATTCCCTCAGCCATCCTCATAACCAAAACTGTACAGTCCTGAAACCATCTTTGTCATCCGTCTTTGTACCCTTTCCACAATTAATTTATCCCCTTCAAATCCTGGGGACCAAATCTGAGAATAATAGTCTAAGTGTGGTCTGATCAGAGACTTATATAACTGAATGATAACTGTTTTATCTCTTCAGGTCAGTGTCCTTCTCATAATTGCAGCAATCCTCTGTGTTACCTTCGCCACCTTTGCAATATGTCCCCTAAATTTCAGGTTTCTATCAATCATCAAACTCAGATCTCTTATCTCCCCTACTTCCTCCAGTATAACTCCTCCCATAGAGAATGCAGCATCCCATCGATGTTTCCCAAACCTCAAGACCTTACATTTTGCTGCATTAAACTGATACCCCATTCATTTGCCCATCTATCTAGCTTATTCAAATCCTCTTGCAGGGCTACCACATCTGCACTATTACTAATAATCCTTCCCAGCTTCACATCATCCACAAACAACTGAATATCCCCTTGCAATCCACTGGCAATGTCATTGATATAAAGGTTAAACAATATAGGTCAAAATCATTCTTACATGAAAATCTCTGAACAGAGTTTGGAGCATTTTAATGAGAATAAAACTGATTTTGTGCATTGATTTATTACTATGGATGAGACTTGGATTCACCATTACACACCAGAATCCAAACAGCAGTCAAAACAGTGGACAGAAGCTGGGTGTTCAGCACCAAAGAACTTTTTTTGTCTAGTCTGGTTAAAAGATTGGAATAATATTCTCTGGTTATTGTTTTACCCTTTTCAAGATAATTAATAAACAAAATGCCTTTTGGATCCCAAAACATGGATACCATGACCTTTCCTGCCAGTGGAACTGACTTGGTCTTCTTTGGCATAAAATCAGTTTTCTTCTTGTTAAAATGCTCCAAACACTGTTCAGAGATTTTCATGCAAGTGCATTTTTGATCTGCTGTGAGCAAGCGTGGCACTCATCTTGCACAAACTTACTCACAGCAGATCAAAAATGCAATATTTTGCATGAAGAATGCATATCTTACACGTTCCTTTGAAATGTCTATAGTCATTTCAAAAGAATTTCGTTGCCATCTATGGTCGAGGACAAAAACTTTTCAGACCACCCTCGTGTACATATATATATATATTATATCATCATCATCAAATTCCTGACATGTACCCTCGAGGAGTGTATAGGATATGATAGGCATCATCATCATTTATTTATAATTTTACAATTATAAATAGGGAAACCAATCAAAACAAATAAGTAGTCTGTGTACACTAAGATAGGACTTGGAGGTTGTTATGACATGAAGGAAAACCAGACTTCTCTGTCATATGCTAATTGATGGATCTCTGATGCAGAGAGTTGGAGAAAAACAGGGAGAATACTGCTGATGTATTTCCAATTTGGAGTTCAGGGTCTGCCTCTTTTTTCTTTTTCCATCTGTAGGGTTGTAGAGGACCAGAGCATCAAAGGGCACAGAGGGTAGATGTCTGAGTTGGTGGCCGAGCTATTTTATTTGGTTTCTTTGAATCATCTAGCATAGTAGAGCTGGGAATGTGGTCTTCCCAGGAGTAATCCAAGATATTTCTTAGACAAGTAGTTCCAAAGCTTTTATAATATTGGTTGCTGCTTTTGTTGAAATGTTCCAGGTCTGGGAGCCATACAGAAAGATAGACTGGCTGGTGCACTTATAAAGATGAATCTTCGTCTCCTTTGAGATGAGTCTCGACTTCCATACTTTATTAAGACTTCTCTGTGGAACTGCAGTGCTTTCTGTTTTCTTGTTTTAATGGCTGTTAAGGAATCTGAGATGTGTGATCCAAGGTATACAAAGTCCTCTATTTCTTCAAGGTGATCATTTTGATTTATATAGATGTGTCCATCTATTTGATGTTGTAATATCTTTGTTTTTTGGGAGTTTATTTTTAGTTCAAATCTTTCTGTGGTTTTCCCAAGGCTGTTCAAGTGGATTTTGGGCATCTGTAATGTTGGAGTCAATGAGGGCTATATCATCTGCAAAGCATGTGTCTTCAAGGCGCATCTGTATATATGGATCTTTGATAAGGATTCCAGATTTAACTTCCATTAATTTAAAAATATAGTCAATCACTATGATGGAGAGATATGGGGCCAGAGTATCTTCCTGTAGGACTCCTGTGGTGAAAACTGTGTTTTGTCTGCATTAACTAGTACTATGGCTTGATATCCCTGGTAGGGTGTCTTGATTGCCCTGATAAGTTTACGTGGAATGCCATAAAGATATGATATGATAGTACTACATGAAAAACTTACATCATTACTAACTTCCTATTTACAATTTTCCTCCAAATCAATCTGTTAACTATCAAGACTCCAACATTATCAGATATTATATTTCTGTCTTCTAAGTCACTTTTTACTGTATCAAACCACCTATATCTTCCTCCTACCAAATTGGCAAAGAACACTTATTTTGTAAATCTTTCCTCTCCCATTCTGTTTAAGTGATGACCATACCACCTGAGATTAGCTCTGCTAACACATTCCTGGTTGCTAACAATGCCAGGTTCTTTCCTAATAGCCTCGTTTTTAATATGATATTGCCATTGATGCCATCTGTTAACGCCCCTAATCTTTCTCAGGACTCGCATATCTGCGGTTTCTAGTCTTTAGTCAAGTGTTTTATTTCTAACCCATCTCTCAGATCCATAAGTTAAAATTGGTTTGAATACTGTTTTGTATACAGCTAATTTAGTGTTTTGACTAATTTCTCTCTTATTCCATATAAATTTATTCAGTTGACTTCCTACCATACCAGCTTTGTTGATTCTGTTGTATATTTCCATATTTAATTTACCATCTTAATTTACAATTAATGCGTTGAATGAGTTTTAAGGATGAAGTAAACTGTATAAGAGTGATGGACTTCATTTGAGTGGTTTTGGTGTGAGTCACTTGGAGAGACTGCTGCTGGAAGGTGTAGAGAAGTAAGTACAGAGAATGAATTTGATCAAGTGGGAAGCAATGTAGAAGAGCAGGAGAGATTGAAGAAGTAAGCGGAATGAGTATAAAGAATGAGAGAATGGGTGTGCTAGACAGAGAGGGAAATGGGGAAGCTTAGGGTGGACAGGGGAACACAGCATGAGAAAGCTCCAAGAGAATATGAATGCATGTGTAGACTGGAAAGGAAGGGATCAAGAGGAAGCAGTTGTATTTGAAGAGGGTTCTAAAATGAATAAGCAGAAAGGGAAATGGCTTGAGTTAAGCATGGAGAAATCACTTCAAATGACTGGTATCATTGGAACTAGCTATAGATTCAGGAATGAGTTGCTGTGCTTGTATGCAAATACTAGAAGTAAGAAACAAGGAAGATGAAATGATTGCATTAATCGAGTTCACCCAAAATTGTTGGAATGAGTGAGACATGGCTGAATGAGGATGACATCCTGACAGCAATAGAGATGGAAGGGCATGATGTGTCTTGTGAGGATAGAAAAGGTAAAAAGGGAGGGAGAGTGCTATTGATAATAGAAAAAGAGTTATGTCCATACAACATAAGGATGCAAGAAGGAAACAGTGTTGGATGTTGTTATAGACCTGGTAATGTGGATGGTAGTGACTATGAAATGTATAATGAAATTATCCAAATAAATAGGAAAAAGGTGATCATTATGGATGATTTCAATTATGGCAATATAGATATTGTTATCTATCTCATCACCCACTGGGGTGATGAGATAGATAACAACTGGAAGTAAAGAAAATGACTGAGTTTTTGTGGCACAAACACCTCAGGCAGTATGTAATGGAGGACATGAAGAATGAGAGCCAAGGATTTCATCATCTCATCAGAGGGGGCTATTATAAATGAGTTGTCATATCACCCTCCATTTGGCGAGAGTCATTGAAGTGATTACTTGGGTGGTTGCCAACAGTGTGAGGAAAGGGTGCATGTGGAACTAGAAGGCTGGTGATTATGAGAAGCTAAGGAGACTGCTTGCAGGTGTAACATGGAATGAGCAGGCCAGCAGAAGCAGGCATGCAGGCGAGGCTACAAAGGAGGCACCTCCACCAGGACACGGTTCATAAGTTCATTTTTAAGAAAAAAATTTTTATCATAAAAACAAAAAATTCTTAGAATGATCAATATTAAAATAAATAATGTCAGATACACCGAATAAAAATTTTAAAAAATTGTATGTTGCCGCCTCTTTGATCAGCTGGCTGTTTACAATTTTACAGCGAGAGCAGGCTAAATGCTTGCCTGCAGATTGTCGTGTCTGCTGCAGTCTATCTAAAGTGAATGGTGAAAGGTTTTTAGGTGTAGAAACGAACTGGGACTCTTAATAAATTTGTTAAAATATTAAAATATTCTGATGCAGATTGTAACCAACTCGATACATCAGAAATCAGAGTTGAAGAACCGTGCACATCATCCAGTTTGCATGAAAGTACTATTGCAACTATTGAACAAGATAACAAGACGCATGATTTAAGTGAAAAACAGGAGAAGATTTAGTTGTATTTGACCATGAAACTAACACATTGTTAGTCTCTGTAAATTTAGACGATCCAGGTGAATGGGGAAATATTGATGAAAAATTACGAGTTGTTTTAACTGAAATGGTGCCTGTTCAAAAGAAAAATATAATATATCCCAGAGATACATATGGTCGTAAATTTGGTGACACGTATTATATATGGAAAACGGGGAGCTAGTGCCAAGAACATGGCTCATTTATTCCGAAACTTTAAATTCTGTTTTTTTTTTGCTTTTGTTGCAAACATTTCGTACCTAGTGAATCAAGTTGTCTTGTAGAAGGTTATAACGATTGGAGAAATGTAAGTACAACTTTGCATAGACATGAGACTAGTTTAACTCACATGAAAATATTCTTAAAATGGAAGGAAGTTGATAAAAATTTAAAAAACAAAACTACTATTGATTGCCAGACTCAAAGCATATATGAAATGGAAAAGAAATATTGGACGAGTGTTTTACAATGCTTGATTGAAATGATAAAATTCACTGGTAGCCAAAATTTAGCTTTTCGTGGATCATCTGATAAATTATATGAAAGGAATAACGGCAATTTTTTAAAAATTAGTCAAACTGTTTGCAAAGTTTGATCTATGGAAAATCATGTTGATTTTCCTAGAAAGAAACAACAGAGTATACTGTTTGAGTAAAGACGGTCAAAATGAAATATTGGAAACTTTAAGTAACGCAATCAGGGATACAATTTTATTATCAATTCGAAAATCTAAATATTATTCCATAATTTTAGACTGCACACCTGATGCAAGTAAAACAGAACAAATGACCATTATTATTCACTTTGTTTCCTGTGACAATGGAATTGCAAAGATCAGGGAAAACGTTTTAGGTTTTGCAGATATATCAGATTCCACAGGACGTGGTTTATGTGCAACAATAATGGAACATTACCATTGAAGACATGCAAGGTCAAGGGTATGACAATGGGGCAAATATGAAAGGGAAAAAATATGGGCTCCAAAATTTGCTTTTGAACAAACATCCTCAAGCTTTTTACATGCCATATGCTGCTCATACTCTAAATTTAATCATTAATGATGCAGATGCAATTAGTTTCTTTGCAATTATTCAAGAAATATAAAATTTCTTTTCATTCTCTTACAAAGGTTGGGCAATCATTTTAAAGTTCGTAAAAAAAGTAGCATTGAAACAGCCATAAGAAACGCGATGGGAAAGTAAAATTAATGCAATCAGCCCTTTACAATATCAGTTAAGGGAAATTTATGATGTGCTTTTTGAAATTTTAAATAATGAAAATTTTAATAAAGAAACTCAGCATGAAGCACAAACATTATGTACTAAAATAAAGGACTACAAATTTATTTCCTCTCTTATAACTTGGTGATTTACTTAACAGAATAAACCCTGTGAAGAAAATGCTTCAAGACAAAAATATGAACATTACACTTGCTTTAGAATCTATCGAAAACTTAAAAATATTCTTACAAGAGTATCGATCAGATACAAATTTTAAAGAAGTTCTAAAAACGGCAAAAGAACTGAGTGAAGAGGTGGATGGAGAACAAGAATTTAAAACTGGTACGGAAGTTCAACAACGAAAGAAGAGACGACAATTTGACTATGAGCATCATGACGAAACGCCACAATCACCAGAAGATAAATTTAGAGTGAATATGTTTTATACACTTCTAGATGTTACAATGTGTTTTAATAGAACGTTTTGAACAACTAAAAACATATCATGATAATTTCAATTTCTTGTATAGATTACTACAAATTGATAACGAAGATTTATGAAAAAATTGTGACGATTTAGAGACTCTTGGAGGACGGCGACGATCAAGACGTATGACGTCTTTATTGTCGAGTTCTGTGCTTTCTGGGATATTTTTCGGAAGGATAATTTAAATATTCAAAACCGTTTCAATATTCTTAATTTTATTGTGTCCAATAATTTATCTTTCCCTAACTTTTCAATTGCTTTAAGAATACTATTAACCTTACCTGTTAGGTAAGGTTAATAGTATTCTTAAAGCGAGCAAGTATTATTTTAGCGAGTGGTGAACGTTCCTTTTCCAAGTGGAAATTGATTAAAACCTACTTAAGAACAAGTATGGCTTGTTAGTTTGGCGTTAATTGCTATTGAAAATTATATATGTGCGGAATTAGACGTTAAGACATTTCTAATTTTGTGAATATGAAATCAAAAACCCTAAAATTTAAATTTAAAAAATTTCAAGTATATTTATGTAATTTAATTTATTTTCTGTTATTCTGTAAAGATGTTATTTTTTGAATACTTATATTAAATGTTCTAATTATTTCTGAATTCATTTCTTATTTTCTCATCTATCTTGAGTTTCTTTTATTTTCCTAAAAGATAGTTCCACATATAAAAATTATTTAAAAAATTTTACAAGTCACTAAGAATTTAGTAACTTGTAAAATGCAAGAATTTTTTAAACTCTAGTTCAAATAAATTTTAACTTTAATTAAAATTCATTTTACTTTTGTTAGCAATTCGGGTCTGTGAGAAGGTTATAATCCCTGTATCATTATATTCAACAATTAAAGTGAAGTGGCTTTGTCAAAATTTGCTTTAACTTTTGAGAATTTTTTGAATATTCGGGTTTTTAACGATTATCCTGCCTAGTCAACACACCCGGTTCATTACATTTAGCGAACCAATGTGTGGCTGTTCTGTCAAAATTTATTTAAGAAATTTCAAATAATTTAAGTTTTTATTATTGTAAAAGAACCACATACGCGTGGATCGTTAAAGGGTCGTTTAGATAGAAATTGCATGCGGGCGACAAAGACCCTAGCACCGGCTTTGGGAATGAGGAATTGGCTGGAAAGGAGATCAATGCACCTTGGTTGATATTCAAGAACGATCTAGTAGAGGCAGTGTCCAAATGTATTCCAAGGGTAAGAAGGCTAAATATGGTAGGTGTGAAATGGATGAATGAAGAGATTAAGCATGCGATACAGAGAAAAAGGGCATTGATGAGATAGCATAAGAGGAGTGGTAATAACTAATTCCATGAGGATTACAAAGACCAGGCAAGGCAGGTGACTTGGCTGGTAAGGGTAGCAAAAGTGAGGTACAGCAGTTAGCTAATGAAGCAAAAAAGAATCCTAGGGAGTTCTTTTGATATGTAGCCAGCAAAAAAAAAAATGCTTATGGAAGGATGACATTGATTGGAGAAAATGGTATAAGGGCATCTGTTGCAGAAGATATAGTGGAGATACTTAATGCGCAGTTCATAAAGGTCTTTCATTCTTGTGAATGTGACTTCATGGAGAGATTGAGAGCAGTTGATGCTGGTGATGAGAGACTAAGTGAGCAAGATGTGTATGGGGAGTTGAGCAAACTTGATGTTAATAAGACTGTGGGACTTGATAATATATCACCACATATTCTGAAGTAGTGTGCCAGGGAGTTGACATCTGCCTTGACATATGGAGAAGAGAGGAGATAGAACTCAAGCATCAAATTATAAACTTATCTGTGTGTCAGGTGCAGTGGTGCAACCTGGGGGGCCAAGGAGCTGTCCCCCCCATGGAAAAAGAAAAAATCACTAGAAAAACTTCCAAAAATCTTTTCCTAATTAAAATTCGTTTTTTTTATTTATGTTGTGTCGTGTCTTGTATTTCTATACTACTTATGAATTTAGTGGTCACATAAGGTGGGAATCATGGCCGCTGTGAACTCAAGGCGAATGAAGTAGTGCTTGGGCAGACCAAGTGCTACTTTGTTTGCCTGAGCCTGGCCAGAGAAGATCAGGAGTATCATGTATTGGTACCTGTGATGCTCAGTCATAGGTGTATGCAATGAGTAGTGTGTAATCTCAAATCGTCTATTCAACTCGGCAGTCCCTCTTCCCCCCCCCCCCCCACAAGATTAAATCCTGAGTGCATCACTGGTTAGGTGATGTGGTTAAGTTGTTAAAGAAGCTTGTGAGAACCAGGATCCAGAATTGGGTTGACAACAATGGTATTATCTTTGATGGACAGTGTGGATTTGCTAGAGAGGTCATGTTTTAGTAATCTACTTACTTATTGCAATAAGATGACAGGTTTCTTGGATAGAGAAGAGGGATACACAATAATATACTTATATTTTGCAAAGGCTTTTGATAGATTACTGCATGATAAGTTAACAGTGAAACTAGAGCAGATAGTGTTGAATATTAGATTAGTGCATTGGATCGGAGACTGGCTATCTGATATGTATCAGCAAGTTGTGTATGGGGAGGCAATAACCCGGAAAAGGAAAGTCACTAGTGGTGTACCTCAGGGGTCTGTTTTAGGGTCATTACTGTTTAACTTATATGTTAATCATTTTGGCAAATATTTGGATGGAGATAATCAGTTGTTTTCAGATGAAGTAAAGTTGGGACGAACTATGAAGAGTAGAAAAGATGTTGTGGCCTTCAGTGGCGGTTGGTGAAAATTTTAAGTGCGAGTGCTACATATACAAAATAAAAAAAATAATAATTTTCTTTTTTTCTTAATCAGTAACCTATTTATTAATAAATAAATTTACATATTAAAAAATTGCTTTATTAAAAATATTTCACCCTCACCACAAACAAACACCGATAATAAAAGTTTCATATCTCACAGAAATAACATGCGCAAGCATACGATACACTGCTCGTTTGAACAGTGTCGGAATGACTTATAACATGCAATCACAACCGAATATCGGCGAGATGACTGTATTTGGCCAAATGCGATAATTCGAACACTGCATTAGATCGCAGTGTATTTGTTTCATGTAACGATAATTGAACTTTTCATATTTTCAGCAGTGACACTCGTCATAATTCAGCCTTGCATCTATAATAAATAAATAATTATATGTTATTTTAACAAAATAAAATAAGATTTACAAAAAATAGTTCACCCTCACCACGAACACGCACCAATAATAAAGGTTTTGTATCTCACAGAAATAACATGCACAAGCATACAATAACGCAGTGTCGGAATGACTTGTAACATGCAAGCGCAAGCGAATATCAGCAGAACTGGCTGCGATTGGTCAAACGTGATAATATCGCCACTGCGTCAGATAGCAGTGTATTTGTTTCTTAATCTAAAGAGTTAATTAAACAATTCCAATTATTAACTATTCAATCACTGTCAAAACATAAGCTGTAACCTTTAACATGTGTATTGCATTTATATAATGTAAGCATTGTTATTATTTACAAACACAAACAAAATTTAAATTTTTCATTTTTTCCTTGGGGGTGCTGCAGTGTCGCAGTGCTTTATGTATCGGCCGCCACTGGTGGCCTTCATGCTTGTAGAATTCATGCTTGGTGGGGATATATTGCTGGAGGTGGAGGAAATAAGAGATCTTGGGGTGATAGTGGATAATGATCTGAAATTTAGGAGACACACTGCCAAAATTGTGAAGACAACAAAAACTTCTGGGAAAGAAGCAGAAGACACTGACTTGTAGAAGCAGAGAGATTCTTGTTCCATTGTATAAGGCTTTGATTAAGCAACACATAAACTACAGTGCCTAGATTTGGTCATCTGGCTTTCAAAGGCACAAATATGCTGAATATGGTTCAGAAGAGACTAAGGTAGTTTCTGACCTCTGAATGTTGAATATGAGAAAAGATTGACAAGATGCAATTTATAGTCTATTGCAGTGCTTCCCAAACTTCTGGATGTCAGGGCCCCCTTTGCAAAAATTAAAATATTTCACGGCCCCCCTCGAAAAAACATCGTAATAGAGAGATATATTATTATTATATTTATTGTATTTATATTTAATACAAAACATACACAGTGAATATTGCAAAAATCAAATGCATGTATTACATTTTTTGCCTCTTACCGTTTGGTTCTGAAGACGATGTGGGCTGTTCTGGTAAAATATGAAATACTGTCCATATTTTTTTTTTTTTTGAGTCTGTTTCTGCTTCTTCTGATTGTTCACAGGAATTTTTTTTTATTTTATATCAGCCACTTATCCATCTCAGGGTTAAATTTTTTAACGTAGAATAGATCAAATAATATCACCACTTACTGATACTGGCACCACAGACTGATAACATGAAATTAGTGAATATTACCTGAATAAGGGAATCCCCGGACCAGGAACATTTTTCTCTTTTGTGACTTTTCTCCCTTTAAGGTAATTAATCCTAACGCGAAACAGACAGCAAAGGCAGGTTATTAAAATGTGCATATGATTGGTGCAGTATTAACAAAAGATCGCACAACCGAAAGATAAAAGCATAGCTGACAATTGAGTTGAAATGCTAACTCTCTTCAACCGAATTCCATATGTGCAACTGCCATAACATTCATTATATATATATATATATATATATATATATTACTTAGTTTTAACACTTATACGAATTTTAATACGTTCGGTTGAATTTTATTGCTGCCTTGGGAAATCGAACTCACACACATCTAATTAATAACAATAGTTTTTAGTTAGATACTGTGTTTGCCCATGCAACATATGGTTTTGTTTCAGTCTATACAGCATAGTTTCTGTATGAGGGGGCATGTGATTCATTAATTAGTGTGTTTTTATCCCAGTTGTCTCTAATTTCACTATTTGTTGAGAAATATATTACACAGACTCCTCATACCTTACTCACTGGCATAATAAAAGTACTTGTTTTTATTGCCTCTGCAGTATAGTAGTTGTTAGGGAGGGGGTGTTGTTTACCACTGCAAGCGAGTTACTATCTCCCCACATGAACTTGTTTAAGCTTTTTTTCATGTGTGAAGTATATGCGAAACTTTTATTGGTAACAGAACACTAGCTCGGATGACAGTGATAATATAAAACGAGTTTTGATATGTATATAAAGTCAATATCAACAGTCCCTGATTACGAACGTGTGATGAAAGGGACAGGAAGATTTGGAGCTTGCCTGGAGAGCTT
Organism: Typopeltis vanoorti; assembly: GCF_054136105.1. Taxonomy (NCBI): domain Eukaryota; kingdom Metazoa; phylum Arthropoda; class Arachnida; order Uropygi; family Thelyphonidae; genus Typopeltis; species Typopeltis vanoorti. Next base: position 9,963,272 of record NC_143558.1, read on the forward strand.
TCGAAGTAAATACAATTAACCACTGCTTTGAAATTAAACATAAGAATAAACAATATTTACTAATATTCATTAAGCGCCGAAATATGCAGGAAGCAAAGTTTGTGAACCAACACCAATGTGTGAATTTTTGCATTAAAATATAAAAAATAACAAAAAAGAAATAATAAATAATAAAAGTTAAATACGTTTCTTTTAAAAAAAAAAATCTACTTAGTCTCTTAAAACACTTTAAATTTGTTTTCATTATTTCACGGCCCCCTCAACAAAACCTACGGCCCCCAAGGGGGGCCGCGGCCCACAGTTTGGGTAGCGCTGGTCTAGCGGATAGGAGGAAGAGGGGAGATATGATAGAGACGAGTTAGTAAGGGGTTGTTACAGGATCAGTGTTGATGAGGTTCTATAGAAAATAGTGGGAGATCAGGGGAGAACCAGAAGTCATCCCTGGAAACTGTATAAGGAGGGTGTGGTCATGGGGGAGGGGTGAGAAGCAGGTTTTCTTGCATGCAAAGTTGTGAATGATTGGAATATCTTGCCTGAGAGTGTGGCATGTGCAGAGAATTTGAGTGTGTTTAAGGCATGATATGATGAGCTTTGTGTATGATAAAGGACTTCCTAGATGAGTCTTTGATTCCATGAGATCTTGGGGTAATAATAATAATAATCTTCACTAAAGATTGTGCATAAGTAGCTGAAATGTTTTACTTTTTCTATAGGATCGCCATTCACAATGCAATTGATATTTTCAATGTGTGCTTATTTTCATTGTGTTTGTCTTGTTATTGCTGACATTAAAACCATATCCATTAAACAGTTATTCAATTTAGTCAGGGAATCTTGCATTGTATAGTATCATCTGCATGAAGCAAAGAGCTGACATTAACATTTCCAATTGTGCTATTAGGTTTAATACCACTTTCCTTAATAATGTCATCCATATAGATAATGAATAACAGAGGGGGTGTCCGCACGGTTAGCCTACTGGAGGGATGTTCAACCCGTCGATCGTGGAGCGATTTTTGGTCAATCTCTTGTGAATTCCTCCTTACTTACAAATTTAATTAAAACTGAAAACATAATATTTTATTTATCATTGTTTTGTATTATTTTTAATTCGCTTTAAGTGTATTGCTATTGTTTATTTATTTTACATTAAAATTGTCAAATCAGTAATTTTCTTATAAGTCCAGGTAAATGAATTAATTTGGATCAGTGGAAGTCAAACTAAATATTCCAAAGCATATTATATCGAATTTTTACTTAGGTTAAGTCCCATGTGAATATTGTAAAAAAAATAAACTTTGTTTGCCTAGGGTGCTTAAGGGTTAAAGCTGTATAACTGAGAGGAGACCTCCACATAGCCTTTAAAAGGAATGCAGAGAACCGACCAGGGCTTCTGACCTAATGTCCAATCCTCACCTTCTCGTGGTGCATCCTGTTGAGTATCTACTTGGACACTGAACGAATGAGGATGGGCTGGTAATTTGGGATTTAGCCGTCCAAATTGTATTCTTATTGGTTAAACCAAAATAAAAAATGATGGTACAACATGACAAAATTTCATGCCGGCTGGGGTGTCGCCCGGTTAAACAAGGCCCCCGTTGTTTTCGCCAGGGAACCAGGGCGAACAGCAGCGATAAGTCAGCTACTGGAACAAATCTGAAAACAAACCCCAACTCAACATAACTAGAGTTAAAGATCGGTACTATCAATGTAAGAAGCCTGAATGGCAAAGAAATGGAGCTAGCTGAGGAATTAGATAAGTACCAGATCGACATAATAGGGGTGACTGAAACAAAAAAGACCAAAACTGGTGAGATCTTTCTGAGCAATAAATACAAAATGTTATATTCAGGCAATGACAATCAAGGAATAGAAGGAGTAGCCATAGTATTCAACACAAAATACGAGGCTAATCTTCTTGAATGGCAGTCAGTCTCAAGTAGAGTAATGTGGGCAAATATGAGAATGGGGAACTGGACAATGAGACTTATTTGTGCCTATGGTCCCACAGAAGGTTCTACTAAGGTAGAAGTGGAGGAATTTTTTGAGGCTTTAGAAAAAGCAACTGACACAATGAAAAAGGAAAAGTTGGTCCTTGTTGGGGATCTAAATAGCAGAATAGGAAATGATTGTGAGACATACAAAAAAATATTTTGGGAAAATTTGGAGAAAAGAGCAAAGCTAATAACAATGGCAAATATCTGTTGTATTTCTGCTCAGGACATGGACTGGTTATTACTAACACCATGTTCCAACATAAAAATGTGCACAAATTCACATGGAGAGAAGAGGCTAGGAATAAGAAAAGTCTCATTGACTATGTTATTGTTGATAGTGATGTTTTCTCCCTGGTGCAGGACACAAGAGTGTACAGAGGATTTGAAATTGGAAGTGATTACTATTTATGCAGGATAAAATTAAATTTCATATTGAAAAGAATAACATGTAAGAAAGTTTTAAAGCGAATAAAAGTTGAGCAGCTCTCAGATGTGAACTGTAGACTAAAATACACAAAGATTATTGAAGAAAAAATGAAAGAGTTTGAGAACAGGAATCAACCTTGGAGATTCAGTGGCAAACTCTGAAGAAAACATTGATTCTGCCAGAGAGGCATGTAGTGAGGTCTGCAAGGATAAAAAAATCAGAACTCCCTGGTGGACACAGGAAGTTAAAGAGGCAGTGAAGGAAAAGAAGAAAGCATATCAAAAGTTCCTGTCAAATAAGTCAGCTTGTGCTCTTAGAGAATATAGAGACAAATGCAAGAATGCTAAACACTGTAAAACTAGCTAAACAAAAGTCATGGGAGGACTTTGGCAAGAATATAGAAAATAAATATCAAGAAGGTGGCAAAATATTCTGGAGGTTGTTGAAGCTTAGGAATGGAGGAAAGAGTGCTGTAAAAGGAGTTAGAGATGATAAAGGTGACATGAAAACTGGAGAAAAAGATATCCTTGAAGTATGGAGTGGTTACTTTGAAAAACTGCTAAATGAAACAAGCAGTGATGACAGCACAGTGATAAAAAAACACTGACCAAGCATGCAGTCAGGAATACATATCCATACTTGAAGTAGAAAAAGCCATCAAAGGCTTGAAATGTGGAAAGGCAGCTGGAGTAGATGATATTCGACCAGAAATGCTGAAGTATGGTGGTATAAGAGTCTTACAGTGGCTGCACTGCATAGTTCAGAAAGCCTGGACAGAGGGACGAATTCCTGATGATTGGAGTAGAGCTCTCATAGTAGCCATATATAAAAAGGGAAATAAAACTGAATGTGAGAATTACAGAGGTATTTCCCTACTGAGTGTTCCTGGCAAGATCTATGCAAGTATACTTGAGAAACGGTTGAGAAGAATTGTGGAAGAAAAGCTTGGTGAAGAACAAGCTGGATTCAGGCCAAACAGAGGCTGTCAGGATCAGATCTTCACTTTACGACAAATAGTCGAGAAAGCATGGGAATATAACAAAGATCTGTATTTAAGTTTTGTTGATCTGGAAAATGCATATGACAAGGTGCCAAGAGAGAAGCTATTCAATACGCTGCAGTTATGTGGTGTGAATGGGGCATTATATCAAGCAATACTTAGTCTTTATTTGAGTTGTAAGTCAGCAGTTAGAATTGAAGGAAGTACAGGAAGATGGTTTAATGTTAAATCTGGTGTGAGACAAGGATGTACATTATCCCCTCTGCTATTCATTATCTATATGGATCACATTATGAAGGAAAGTGGTATTAAACATGATATCAACATTGGAGATGTTAATGTCAGCTCTTTGCTTTATGCGGATGATGTTATACTTCTAAATAAATCCACTACAAGTCTGCAAGATTCTCTGACTAAATTGAATAGCTGTTGTAATAGATATGGTATGAGGGTCAGCAATAAAAAGACAAAGACAATGAAAATAGGCAGAATCATTGAAAATGTCAAATGTGTTATGAATGGAGAACCTGTGGAACAAGTAAAACATTTCAGCTACTTTAGGCACGATTTTTACTGAAGATGGTAAATTAAATATAGAAATAGACAACAGAATCAGCAAAGCTGATATGGTGGGAAGTCAATTGAATAAATTTATATGGAATAAGAGAGAAATTAGTCGGAACACTAAATTAGCTGTATACAAGACAGTGTTCAAACCAGTTTTAACTTATGGATCTGAGAGCTGGGTCAGAAGTAAAACACTTGATCAAAGACTAGAGACCACAGATATGCGAGTCCTGAGAAAGATTATAGGCGTGAACAGATGGCATCAATGGCAGTATCATATTAAAAACAAGGATATTAGGAAAGAACTTGACATTGTCAGCATCCAGGAATGCGTTAGCAGAGCTAATCTCAGGTGGTATGGTCACCTAAACAGAATGGGCGAGGAAAGATTAGAAAAACAAGTGTTCTCTGCCAGGTTGGCAGCAAAACGACCCAGAGAAAGACCAAGATATAGGTGGATTGATACGGTACAAAGTGCCTTAGACGATAGAAATATAAGATCTGATAATGTTGCAGTCTTGACAAGTAACAGACTGATTTGGAGGAAAATTGTAGATGGGATGTTAGTAATGATATAATTTTTTCATGTAGTACTATCATATCTTGTATATCCCTTGTGGGTACATGGCAGGAATTTGATGATGATGATGATGTTTTCCTAGGTATAGTTTGTATTAGATGTTTTTGTAAATAACTATTTTGAAGCTAACTGTATATACTACTTTAATAAGAATATGTTAAAGTTAAAGTCCAACGCCTAATAAAAAGGGACTGAAACAAGGAAGACGGGGTCCCAGTTCCAGAATTGCTGTCAGAGAGGAGGCTGCCCGGTCCAGAGTCCTCGTCAGAGAGACTGTCTGGATCCACGTTGCTTGAGAGAGGAGTTTTCCGCTTCCAGAAAGGAGCTTCTCGGTTCGAGACATCGCTAGAGAGAGAGAGAGACTACTTCTAGGCCGCAGACAAGGTTTCAAATTGCCTAAAGGAAGGGTTCCAGTTGCCGGAGAAAAGTTTCCAGGCCAGGTTAATATCAGACGTTCACCAGTGTGTTGTGTTTTCATTACAATTTGATGAATCAAACGACTTCACTGATATTGTTCAGTTAATGGTATTTCAAGATTATTCAAGCAAAGAACATTTGAAAATTATAGCATTATTGGGAAGGACTAGGGGAGAAGACATTTTTTCGACATTTGATGAATTTGTGAAACAACACAAACTTCCACTTTTTAAACTTGTGTCTACTTTACTACTGATGGTGCTCCTGCAATGATAGGTAATAAATCAGGCATCATTTCATTATGTAAAAATGATGACAAATATCCAGATTTTTTAATGTACCACTGTATTATTCACCAACAAGTACTGTGTAGTAAAAGATTAAACACAAAAGATGTTTTGGATATTACATTTAAAATTGTAAATTCTGTTCGAGGAAAACCTCCGCAACAGCAGTTATTTAAATTACAGGCAGATGAAGATAGGGAACTTCTGTTGTGCAATAATGTTCACTGGCCCAGCAGAAGTCAATTTTTAGAAAGATTTCTTGTATTAATTAATGATATAAAAATTTTTCTAGATGAAAAAGGAGATATTTATCCACAATTGAGTGATAAAAGATGGATGTTACACTTATCGTTTTTAGTAGATTTCTGTACGAAATTAAGCAATTTAAATTTAGAGTTACAAGGTAGAGATAAAAATTTAATTGACATGTTAAGTTCAATAAAAAATTTCCAACAATACTTACTTTTATCAAAGAAAAATATGAATGACCACGAATTTAGGCATCTTTCATATTTATTAAAATTTTTTGAACACAAAATCAAGAAATGCTTCGCTATGATTTAAGAGAATTTATTCGTGAAATAGAAATAGCTGAGTAAGAAATAAATTCAATATTTAAAGATTTTAATAAAACTGAAATGATTCTATCTTTTATCAATAATCCATTTCAAGTAAACTTGAACATCACAGAAATTTCAAATAAAATTAGTGGGCTGTTTGATATAAACCAAGCTGAAGTAGAACTTGAGATAATAAACACTCAGAATAGTTTACATTTAAAATCAATAAACAATGAAGTGATTTGGAAGAATGCACATGAAAAATTCCCAATATTAACTGATATTGCGAGAAAAATTCTGTCATGTTTCGTATCGACATACTTGTCAGAATCCGCTTTTTCAACTATGACCGTCATAAAAATTCAATTAAGAAACCAAATTACAAATGATCATTTGAATGATTGTCTGCAATTGGTCACTTCTTCATATCAACTTGACTATGAAAATATTGCGAGGTCCAAACAATGCCAAATTTCACAATAACTTTTTTTTAATCAACCAGTATTTCCTGTAACTTTTGAGTTTGTAATCAATCTGTTGTTTTTTCTAACTTTGGTTTTCTAAAATAGAGAAATAAATATTTTATTCCAATATTTTTTTTTTGTATTAAAATAATTAAAATTGATAAATAAATTTTTAAATACACAAATAAAGTTTTTAGTTGTTTATTTGTGCGTAATCTATATAAGAGAGTGATCGCCGAATAAAAAGTTATTCGCCGATATCCTCGGAAGGAGTGTCCTAGGTTCGTTTCCCGTCGACGAGATGAGGAGCTTAAGGATCTTTCTCAGCCATAGCCAAGTTAGCCAATCTTGGACATGGACAGCAGGGATTTTTCCGCCAGTTTATCTTGGGTTTTTCATCCCACAAGCAGGCAAACCAGTCCCATGAACACAAAAGGATTACAGTCAGGAATACTGACTCATAGGCCTGATTTCTTAGGTATGCTGGTCCTGAGCCCAGATAAAATTTGGGAGGATTGAGATGTGCCATACCTTTCCATAAAAGGGACTCATGGCCATTGTATCATCATACGAAACTAACTAACTGAGGGGGTAATGAACATCCTTGTCTGACACCAGATTTAACATTAAACCATCTTCCTGTACTTCAATTTTAACTGCTCACTTACAACTCAGATAAACACTAAGTATTGATTGATATAATGCCCCACTAACAATTTACAACTGTAGTGCTTTGAATAGCTTTTCTCTTGGCACCTTGTCATATGCCTTTTACAGAGTACAAAACTTTGTTATATTCCAACGACTTCTCAACTATTTGTCGTAAAGTGAAAATCTGATCCTGACAGCCTCTATTTGGCCTGAATCCAGCTTATTCTTCACCAAGATTCCCTTCAGTAATCCCTCTCAACTATTTCTCAAGTATAATTGAATAAATCTTACCAGGAACATAAAGATACCAAGAAATTATATACTTATTTAATCCTTTATCCAAGTGTAAGCAAACAAAGTTTGTGCCTGAAGCATTTTCAGGACTTTGGCAACTCATATATAGAAGCTAATGACTTCACATCACTTGCCTTAGTATCCCATAATGCAAAACACATATCCTAACAGACATGTATAAGGCTATGCATTATGGGAAGGGTCACTACCCAGACCAGTTTTAACCTTTATTGAGGTTTCATCAGTGGGAATCAGACCCAACAGTAGTACTAAGCTTGAAGTAAAGCGGGAGTCATATTTTTCTGAGCAGTGACCCTTCTCATAATGCATACCATTATGTATGTCTATAAGGATACGTGCCTTGCATTATGGGATGCTAAACAAGTGATGTGAAGTCATCAGCTTCTGTATACAAGTTGCCCCAGTCCTGAAAATACTTTAGGCACAAACTTTGTTTGCTTACACTTAGATAAAGAATTAAACCAAGTATATAATTTTGGTATCATTCATTTATAGTATAATCAAGTGGAAAAACTTTCAATTTACCAGGAACACTCTGTAGGGAAATACATATGTAATTCTGACATTCAGTTTTATTTCCCTTTTTATATATGGGTACTATAAGAAAGTTACTGCAATTCCAGGCCCTGTTAACTATGTAGTGCAGTCACTGCAAGGCCTCTCTGAAGCAGTTGGTTCAGTGATGCCAGAAATATAAGGGAATCTCATTCCCTTATATTTTCCTATCAACAAAATTTCATTTCTCATCTGTTGCCATCCATAAAAGATAAACTGTCATCTCTATCGTTAGCTGGCGTTTACCAGATACCTTGTGAATGTAATCTAACAAACTTTAGGCAAAGGCCATTTGTGGAACAAAAAATTAATGAACATCAATATTACATCGAATATATGAAACTTCAAAAGTCTGGTCTGGTACAACATAGTAATGACACTAAACACAGTATTCAGTGGGATGATGCTTATCTACTCCATAAAGGCAGGTTTCAATATGAATGCATTTTCAAAGAAAGTTGAGAAGCCTTTTACATCAGCCAAATCTGAATTGGAGTGATTGTCTCTTTCTCCCCCCCCCCAAAAAAAAGTTTGGAAGATTTTAATCTTATATAACCATCAAAAATATTTTTAATGTTATTTATTAATGTTAATTTCTAGCATGCGGGAACAGTTTTTAATTGGTAACCTTATGACTGCTGTATGTATCTTGTATTCCCATTCCTTTGATTTGCTTGTTTCTATACATTGATGATGATTATTTTCAGTACGAAATATCTATACTTTCATTTCATTAAAGTTAATTACTACGGTTATCGTGTAAATTATTGTTTAATCAGGCGATGCCCCAGACAGCATGAACTTCTGTCATGTACCAGCATTTTATATTGTGTTTTAAGCCAGTAAGAATATAATTTGGTCGCCTAAATCTCAAATTGTCAGCCCTTCCTGATTCATTCAGTATCCAGGTAGATAACTGAGTGCACCTTACCTTCTCTTGGTGCACCACCTAACAGGGTGCACCAAGAGAAGATAAGGACTGGACATTAGGTTAGAAGCCCTGGTCGGTTCTCTGCATTCCTTTAAAGGCTATGTCGAGGTCTCCTTTCTTATACAGCTTTGGCCTTTAAGCACCCCATATATATACACACACATATATATTTCATTAAAATCCACCCAAAAAACATCAAAAATCCAATAAAATGACCTACAGTCATCAAAACTAGAAGTACTATTCCTATCAGAACCCCAACTGGCAAGCCCAACAGCCAATAACCACCTCAACTGCTCGAACTATACATTACACAGCCCTTTCCTCTACAAGGGTGGCACTTGTGCATACATCAGAATCGACATACCATGCCACAAACTGCACATTCTTGAACCCCTCACTGTTTGATCTGCTTTCTTGCAAAATTTGATGCCTAACCAACCCCGTTTTCATATTCTCTCTATCACTCTTCAAACTCCATTAGCTATTCTGACCTCCTCAACCATCTTTTTCTAAAGCTCGACTTTCTGCAGTCAAATACCCCAATAATGGGGTTATCCTTCTTAGGGACTTCAATGTCCATAATTCACATTGGCTCCTCTTCTCCAGTTTCACTGACCAAGCAGGCAGGAATACCAAGATATTTGTGAGAAATGACCTATCTCAGTTCAGTCTTCCACCAGAATACCTGACAACTCCTCCTAATACTAGGAGTATTAGGAACAAGAAGGAAGAGTTTCTGGCCATGGTTGGCACTTCCAGACCACAGGTTATAGGTATTAGTGAAACATGGCTGACTGTAGATGATATAACTAGTGGGATTGAATGTGATGGGTATAGTGTGTTCAGGAATGACAGAGAGAATAAAATGGGAGGAGGAGTATTGTTGATGATAGCTGATGAGCTCCAGCCAAGGAGAATAGAAGTTGAATTGCAGGATAGAGAAAAGAGCACATTTGAGGCCATTTGGTGTGAGATTGTGGCTAGCAGAACTAAATATACAATTGGGTGCTGCTATAGACCAGGTGATGGAAAAGATGGTGGTGACAGTATGCACAAGCAAATAGAAGAAATGGGTGGAAAGAGGGTGATTATTATGGGAGATTTCAACTATGGTCGCATTGATTGGAGTGAGGAGAGGACACATGGGAGGAAGGAACTGGATTTTATGCGGTTATTAAGGGATAACTATCTGCAACAGCATGTAATGGAAAATACTAGGGGTCAGAGAGTGCTTGACCTAGTAATTACATCTGAGGATTTGGCTGTAACAAATATGACCACATTGCCACCAATCGGTGAGAGTGATCATAGGGTCTTAACTTGGGAGGTGGCTAAAGGTGTAGAATTTTCAATTAAGACAGGGTACATGTGGAATTATCGGGCGGGAAAGTATGACAAGCTTAGGAGTTTGATTGGTTCAGTGCCATGGCATGTACAACTGCAAGGACTAGAAGTTGATAGTGCATGGGTGGTAGTTAAGAAGTGCTTCCATGAAGCAATGGCTGACTGTATACCTAGAGTCCGAATAATAAATCAAGTAGGGGTTAAATGGATGAATAACACCATTAAGCTTGAGTTGCAAAAAAAGAAACAACTATGGAGGGAATTTAAGGAGAAGGGTGACCGGCAGGCACATGAACGGTATAAAGCGCAGGCCAGAAGGGTGACGAGTGTGGTAAGAAAAGCAAAAAAGGATTACGAAAGAACATTGGCCATGCAGGCTAAAGAGAATCCTAAACAGTTTTTTAGATATGTAGCAAGTAAAAGGAAAAATGTACATGGCAGATTGATTTTAAAGAATGCCGATGGGAGGGAGGTAACTGAATCAGTTGAGATAGTTGAGTTACTGAGTGAGCACTTTGCAAAAGTATATCATCAAGGTGGTGACATTGCAGAAACGAATAAACCAGTAGATTATACGGGAATTGTGGTTAATGAAGTGGAGGTGAGTAGTCTATTGCATAACCTCAATGTCAATACATCTGTGGGATTGGATGGTATACCAGCTTGTGTTGTACGAGAAGCAGCTAAAGAATTGTCAGTACCCTTGACCATTTTGTTTAATTTGAGTCTCGGGTCTGGGTTAGTCCCGAGCGGGTGGAAAGAGGGGAAAATAGTTCCACTGCATAAAGGTGGTTCCAAGACTGCTGTTGTAAATTACCGACCGATTAGCATATCAGGAATCATTGTAAAGGTCTTAGAGAAAATAGTCAAAAGGAAAATACAAGATTGGATTGAAGAAAATGGGATACTGTATCGGGGACAACATGGTTTTGTGAAGGGTAGGTCATGCCTCAGTAACTTGCTCACGTATTATAACACAGTGACGGCTGAACTGGATAAGGGCAATGGGTTTACGGTGATTCTACTGGACCTTGCCAAGGCCTTTGACAGGATTCCACATGGAATTCTAATCAGTAAATTGCAGCATATGGGAATGGACATAGGGTTGGTGAGATGGATAGGAGGGTGGTTGACGGAGAGATATCAGAGAGTGGTTTACTCGGGAGTAGAGTCCACAAGACGGCCTGTGACTAGTGGTGTGCCACAAGGATCTGTTCTTGGACCAATGCTGTTTAATTTGTTCATAAATGATATAGGAAATGATCTGAGAGGAACAGTTCATTTGTTTGCGGATGATGCGAAGTTGGGTAGGGCAATAGTGAATGCAGATGACGTCAAAATTTTGCAGGATAATTTGGATAGATTGGAGGTCTGGGCTAAGGAGAATGGATGTCAGTTTAATGTGGCAAAATGTAAGGTTATGCATTTTGGGGTGAAAAGATTGGAGGCAGTTTACTGCATTGGTGGAACCCTGCTCCAGGAAATCGATGAGGCACGAGATTTAGGAGTGTTGGTGGATAGGGAATTGAAATTTAGGGGACACATTACAAAAGTGACCAAAACAGCTCATCAAATCACTTGGTTGCTGAAGAATACGTTGACAAGCAGAGACAAGCAGGTTATTGTTCCTCTCTATCGAGCCTTGATAAGACCCCATCTAGACTACTGTGCTCAGATTTGGTCACCTAGGTTTCTTCTTGATGGGGAGGATGTGGAGAGGATCCAGAGGCGAGTGACCAAGATGATAGCAGGTCTGTGGAATGAACCGTATGAGAACAGGTTGAGGATTTGTGGGTTGCAAAAATTGGTTGATAGGCGGAGGAGGGGAGATATGATGGAGACATTCAAATTACTGAAGGGTTTCTATAAAATTAATTCAGAAGATATTTTTGAGAACAGGGCTGGTTGTGGGAGGACTAGGGGACATCCATGGAAACTGGGCAAAAGTGTGGTTAGTAAAGGTGTTAGAGCTGGGTTCTTTACTTTTAGAGTAGTGAATGAGTGGAATGCGCTCCCTGAGTCTGTAGTGGATGCTGTGACAGTGAATGAGTTTAAGGCGAGGTATGATAGATACTGTATGAATGTCAGATAGTTGTGATGAATATGATTTGGGGCCTCCCTCGATGAGTCTAATGACTCCCTGGAGTTGCCCGTAATAATAGTAATAATAATAATAGTAATAATAGTAATTTGTCAACACACTTGATCGCTTCCTAGCAATCTCCCCTTCCAGGTATATTGTGGTTGTCAGTTCTCCTCTTGGTAACTTGGACCACAACCTCATAAGTCTCCTCTGGAAGAACAATCTTTCATTCACCAGTTCAATCTCATGTCCTTTGGCAGTACAAGGATGCCAAAGGGAACACTTCCACAACTTCTATTCCTTCTTCCTATGGTCCGATTATCTCAGTTCTTCTGATCCAAACACCTGCTCAGACCAAATAACAGAAATCTGGCTCAAGACCAAAACACTCCAGCTGCCCACTTCTTCTTTCACTATGCATTATTCCTGCTTCCTATGCAGGGTCCAAGTGTTACTTAGATGCGACTTCCTGTTAGTACCACTCCCAACCAATCTGTCGCCTAATCTGCTGCTGGGGGGATATATATTTTTGACTGTAGAGGCATATGGTCACGGGGCCAGTTTGCCTGCTTGCAGGATGAAATGTGCTACTGCCCGCACCCAAGACCGGCTAACATGGCTATGCCTGAGGAAGATCAAGTTCCTCACATCTTCGACGGGAATCGAACCTGGGACACTCCTTCACAGGCATATGGTTGCGAAGTGCAAAGCCACTAGGCTAACTACAAGGACCACTCCAGCTGACCACTCTGCAGTTATAATTATCTGCAAACAAAAGGGTATTAAGTATATTTCCATGATCTGGATTAATGTTGGTTTTATATATTTTTCTTCCATTTCTTTACTAATTCATCTCTATAAATATATAGATATTTATATAGATGGATGCTCATTGGGCATCCGTGATGGACTCTTCTGTTTATTGATTTTCATTCTGTAACTTTTTCGTCAATTCTTACAGCTATTTGGTTGTTTTGATGCATGCCAGTTATTGCAACAAGCAGCTGATTTGGAATGTATAAATTCTTGAATACAATAAAAATCTTTCTTCTCATTATTATTCATAGTGGATTTTTCCTTCTGAACTAAACTCATGCATTTGCTTTTAAATTCGCCAGTTAATGAGGGGAAGAAGATTGGAGATTTGAATCCTACTGTGTAATGGATGTTTGTGAATGCCTTTAGGCTGATGATTTTCACCACGAGATTGAACACCCACCCATTCACCATATCTCGCGGTTTGAAGTGGCTTGCAAAAGTTTGGTGTAACCAAATCTGTTTGGTGTAACCCTCACCTCATTGGATTTTTTAATCCTTAAAAAAATTTTTAACCATTCATGTACAAATGATCTTGCCATATGAAAAAATTAGAAAGTTGTAATTAAAAGAAAAAAAAAGAGATTAACAAAATTTTATGTTAATTAAATATTATTATGGTCAAAGTGTGTTGGGTGTGCGGTGGTCATCTACGGAATAGCAATATCACCAATATTATGTTTTTGCATTTATTCCCGTTAAAGACTTACCTAGTTGTTTCAAGGTTTCGCGTGATTCCTAAAAGTAAACACAATAGATTAATGCGTCATGAAGAGCAGTACAATAACGAGGGTATGAAGCGCCTGTGACAAGTGTCTAACTTGCTTCCCCCTGACCCAAAAATGACAAAAATTTTGTAAAAAATTAAATGTAACAAGTTAAATTTTACTAAATGCAATATGTTAAATACTTACTATTAACCCCATCAAAATGAGTTGCAGTGTGTCCGTTTGTGTATTGATGAAATTTAAAAATACAATAGAAAATACGGACATTTATATCTATTTATTTATTTATTTTAATTTTTTACGTGTTGCGTCCCAAACCTAGTTGCGCTCGTGGCGGGCCCCTCTTTCGCCACGCCCTTATTACGGCACTGATGAAGAGGACACTTTTCGACCCGTAAACATTGCATCATATTCGCATTAATAGCCCGGGTGTTATTATTATTATTCCTGTCACCTCCAAGGAGTCCAAAGACTCATCGCAGAAGACACACAACTGTCTCAACTACTACATCGAACTTCTACTACGAATCATCTCCATCAACACCATCTACCGCCCACCACCACCACCACAACTGGTATTCTATGTCTGTAAATTGCGTGTGTTCTGAAGGGCTGATTTGTATGTATGCGGGATGAAAAACCCGAGTTTCTGGGAGAAAAAACCCTGCTACCTCCGTAGGAGATCGGCTAACTCACCTTCGGTTGAAAATTGTCCAGATAAAGATTCCTCCCGTCGCGACTAGAATCGAACTTAGGCCAATTCCAATCGAAGGGCGCAATGTACCGTCATTCTTCCAATTGCACTACGGAGGCGCAATTGGAAGAACAAAATTCAAAATACAACCGGCTGAGGCGGATGAAATAGTCAAACCACCATAGCATTTTTCATTTATCACGAACTTAATCGGCATTCTGCCATTTATCATGTAATTATTCTCCTCTGCTGTTAATCCCTTAACGGCGAATTAACAAATAGTGTATTAACTGGAATAGATTGACTTTACGTATACAGTATTGTGTTACTAGGAATTTATTTTATTATCGTTCTAATATTTGATCTTTTTTTGTGCTGCACAAACTGTTTCTCTTGTCCGTTATCCCCCACCCCACCCCCAAAAAAAGAAAAGAAACGAATTTCACATGTGAGAAAATAAATAATGAATTCTTAAATGACGAGAGCTCATGCTTTGTAATGAATTTGTTTAGCAGTAGTAATTTTGCGTCTTTTATTCCTCAAATCAATGCAACGAAACCAGACAAGTGATATTCATTTATTCAAGTGATAATATACATGCAGTATTTTTCGTGCCATTTTCCAATGTTTGTTTGCATTTGAAAATGCAAATATGTTAAATATTTGTAATTGTTTAAATAACATTTATGAAAATAAATATGACCTACTGCTTTCTTTCCTTGCAAAATACCATTATATGAATGTCACACTTAAGTTTTAAAAACGATTTTTTTTGTTGTTGCTTTTATGAACAAATGCAGTTAAATTGCATTACTCGTTTCTCAAGGGCGAAACTTTTTTTAATATGAAAAATTTATATCCGGCGGTATTTCAGCGGGGTCTCTTCGCCTTTTGCTTAAAGTTAAAACAGATGATTTTTTTTTTTTTTTAGGATGCTCATTTAATGAAGTTATAGAATTTATGTCATGAAAGCTAAAGCTTAATATTATTTTCTGACCTTTAAAAAATGAAGGAATGATAATATGACTAATATTACTACCACTAAAACTTTCGCTCAAGATGTTACTTCACCCTTGAACAGCTGCTAACCTTATACAAAGGTTAACAGCTATTGATTAATGCTCGCGCAGTAGTAGGGGTCCCATTAGTGACAAAATACTTCCGGTGGGCGTGGCTTCGCCCTGAGGGTATATGTGTCAATGGCTTCAGCTTGGAGGTTCTGCCCAGATGCTTCCGGCGGGCGTGGCTTCCTGACGTCATTGTGAGTGACGTCATGAGTTTGGAATGTTTGGAATTTCCATGTGGGCAAGTGTGTGA
Source organism: Typopeltis vanoorti (assembly GCF_054136105.1). Lineage (NCBI taxonomy): Eukaryota > Metazoa > Arthropoda > Arachnida > Uropygi > Thelyphonidae > Typopeltis > Typopeltis vanoorti. Next base: position 9,979,008 of record NC_143558.1, read on the forward strand.
ATGGCTTCAGTTCTTGTGTTTTGGTTCGCGTATGGGATTATGGGTGATTTTTTTTGTTCGTGAATGGAATTGTGGGTGATTTTTTTTGTTCGCGTATGGCATTATGGGTGATGGTAGAGATAAGGATTCGTGTTGTGATTGGTGGGACAGTTTAAACCAAATGCTTCCGGTGTGCGTGGCTTCATGGGTGTGGAATGTTTGGAATTTCCCTGGGAGCATATGTAGTCAATGGCTTCAGTTCTTGTGTTTTGGTTTGTTTGTAAATAAATGTTGTCATTTGTTAATAAGTGACGTTATTGCTTTGAATGGAAAGGGAAATATTAGTGTATAAGTAATCGTGTTGTCATTGGTGGACACTTCTGACCAGATCAAGATCAAGATAAGATAAGGAATCGTGACGCGAATGTTTGTTGTTATTGAGTTTGGAATGATAATTTAATTTAACTATATTCTATGTCACACAAACATACAGTTTTTTTTTTCTTCTATAGATGGTTGTACTAATTTTCCAATACATTTTGGGTATTTCTTTCCTGTTAAAGTGTGGGAATTCTTAGAGAAAGTCGTGATTGCTCTCGTGTTTCGAGTTTTTCTGAATAATTAATTATATACTTAAAAAACCTGTCCTTAAACACACATACACACACACACATATACATATTAGATATAAAAAATCGCTAATGTATCCATGTTGATACTCTAATATATACCCTATGATTATTCTTATGGAAAAAAAAAAAAACTATTCAGTTTTAGAATTACGCTTACCAAAAACATACGAGCAGTTGTTATGTTTAAGTTAAATGTGACACACATCTGTCATTGTCGTCTGTGGGAATTCTTAGAGTATGTCGTGATGGCGGGTGTGATTAGATTTTTCTGAATAATTAATTATATACTGGTGTCACTCAAACATACGGTTTTTTTTTTATTTTATTTTATTTTATATAGATGGTTGTACTAATTTTCCAATACATTTGGGTTATTTGTTTCCTGTTAAAGGGTGGGAATTCTTAGAGTAAGTCGTGATGGGGGCAGTTATTGGTTAAGTAATCGTGTCGTGATTGGTGGGACACTTCTGACAAGATCAAGATAACATTAGGATTCGTGACGTGAATGTTTGTTGTTATTGAGTTTGGAATGATAATTTAATTTAACTATATTCTATGCCACACAAACATACAGTTTTTTTTTTCTTCTATAGATGATTGTACTAATTTTCCAGTACATTTTGGGTATTTATTTCCTGTTAAAGTGTGGGAATTCTTAGAGAAAGTCGTGATGGCTCTCGTGTTTCAAGCTTTTCTGAATAATTAATTATATACTTAAAGTACCTGTCCTTAAACACACACACATACACATTAGACATAAAAATCGCTAATGTGTCCATGTTGATACTCTAATATATACCCTATGATTATTCTTATGGGAAAAAAAAAAATACTATTCAGTATTAGAATTACGGTTACCAAACAACATGCGATCAGTTATGTTTAAGTTAAAAAAGTACTTACAGCTTTCCGGATGACTCTTCTAAATACGAATATTCCAAAATAGTTCAATTTTATATCCACAACACAACACAAACACAAAAAACAAAGAATGAAATTTCTGTAAATACTGTAACCTGAACTAGTTACTTCGTCCTTTTGGATTACAGACCGTAGATGCTGTGGTTTCGTCATTTGCAATATCCTCCAGCGAGTGGTTTTCTTCAAAGGGGATGACATGAGTCACATCCGTAAATTGGGTAGCATTTCCTCAAGTTTGGATATTTCTCAAATAATTACATATGACTAAGGACTTAGTATCAAGATGTTTGAATAACACATATCCTAAAATTATTCATTCTTCGTTACCGTCGGAATTCATTGGTGTTGTAAATTAATGCTTACATTTAATTTTAATTTAGAGTAGTATCCGATTGGTTGTCTGTATTAATTCTTTCCCACTTGGGAAAGTCTGTGCGCCGTTTTGTTTAGGGTAAGTGTTATTTCCGGTTTCGAATTCCGATTGCTGTTAGAGTATGGAATTCAGACAAGTGAAATTTTATTATTTTTTTTTTTTTCAATTGATTCGTTATTTTCTGTATTTTACTTTTACAGGTCATATTCTAACAGAATAACTGAGCAGAATTAATAAATAAATAAAGTAAATGAGAATTTATTTCCAACACTGTATATTTCTGATTAAGTCATACCTTTTAAGCTATCTGTCTTATCCGGTCGCCTTTTGTTGTACGTAGGTGAGAAATCATGTGTTTTGTTTTGAACTCTTGGTTTCCGTTGGGAAATTACCAATATAACTATTAATTTTACCTTCGATTCCTTGTGCTCTTAACCTATTTCTGTACGTAGAATTTATTTGTGAATTATTTTCCCACACTGTTAATTTTCATTCATTAACTTTGTTTGTAGATAACGAACAAATAAGACTTTTAATCAATGAATCAAAAAAAAAAAAATTCTCTGGTTACTTTGTGGCATGAAATTTCACAAGGAAAAAAAAAAAAAAAGTTATCTTCCTTCTTAAATTTGTATAACACATACGACACCCAATTTGTTCATTTTAATTTACACATTTTATTGAACGAAATATTATTTACAAATTGTATTTACTGAATCTAACAATACAGAAAATAAATAAATTGAAAAATACATCAAAGATTCTTCCATGGTTGTGGAATTGCCATCGTATGGTTTTGACAATGTGACTCTCATCTGAAAGTTAATTTTTCGTTTGGCGTTTGTTGGGAATTTATTACTGTAGTAAAATTAAGGGTTGTGTATTTATTTCTTTGAAACCAATACGTATACTTAAGAGAATTATTAAAAGCACAGAATCTTTCGTTCTGTTTCCAAAAGCATTTAAAACTACACGTTATGTTTTCACGTTTCGGGCATCCAATTTCATTTAAATCAAGAACAGGCCTCCCTATTAGCTTCGTTAATGTTTTTGATTTTTCTCTTTCTTTGGCAAGTAATATATGATATTTGCATGTTGATTCTATCATCCAAGCTCTTAGTTTGTCCAAAGCTAGTGAACCAATTTCCCACTTCAGCTGATGGTTATATTTTATTAACCAAGAATTCTGTTTTTTAACTCTTTCAGGTAATTCTTTCCAACTACAAGGTGATTTTGTCACTGCATATCTCACACTAATTCCATCAGAAATACAAATTTCTTTAGGAAATAAATTTGAACTCTTGTTCAACAAAAATTGTACATCAATTATCCCAATGATAACTGAAAACTCGTATTTTTCACCCACTGTCGATTTTTCATAATCGTTTTCATTCATTCTTCTTCTTCGATTACTTCATATGGCACCACAAATAAATAGTTATTTATTATTATTTCACTGATTATTAGCTCTGATCGTATACTTTATGGTAACATTCGTTTACAAAATTCTAAACAATTAGAACTTTTCACAAAGAAACTTTCAAAGAATTTGTGGCTCACCCATTATTTTTGCATTACCAAACACAAATCACAAAACAGCAACTGCAGTAGTCCAAAGTCACTCGACTCTCTGGTATTTTCTTATAGTACTGTTTACACTTACCATCCCCTACCCTGACCGTTCCTTCAAAAATGAACCTTTTGCGCAGATGACTCAACGACATGTTTTCACATGCTGTTGGATATACTGTTGGTGTGTTTTTATCTTACTTTGTGTAGGGAAAGGTAAAATTTGTATATGTGTTATCTGTAGAGTACAAACATTTTCTCTATGCCAAACTTTAAAGAAGTTAAACTCACGTTTTGTTGGTTTAATTAGGTGCTTCTCTCTCTCTCACTCTCTGTAAAAATAACCAAATTCTAACAGTTCGGATTTTCGATTATGTGAACGATTTGTTTTCAGATAACTCAAATAATGTCAATAGGTAGCATTAGACAATTTCTAAAATAATCAATACATGGATTTTCGTTTTCAACACCTTTTTTTTTTTCCTGTCCTGGCATTAATTTCACAGTTGTGATTTTTTTAAAATAATTAAACAGAATTGCATTAAGATGTTGTGGATTTAAATATCAAGATCTAATCAGAATAACTGAGTAAAAATTCGCCGTGGAAAAACACAACAACAAAAACACACATCTTTGTTCATTTAAGTTTACAAATGCACATTTTATTTTGCTGAAATACTATTTACAAGTATATTCACTGAGAAAAATTCGAAACATGTAATTACCTAAAAATATTTCACAATATTTAGTTTAGACTCTTAACATTTTCCAAAGAGTTCAATGAATAAAATTTTTGTTATTCACTGTTTCTTGGTTACATTACATCAAAATAGCTGGTCACGCAAAAGAATTTTTAAATCAGATACCATGGTAACCACACTTCCATACGTTTCATATTTTGTCAGTCTGGAAATGACACCATGCCTCGCTAAACATTCTGTGTATTCTTTTGTCAGCAAATATACACAAACAGTTTTTGTAAAATGTTCGTAAATGTCCCAAAATAAAGAATCTTTATCGAATTGGATAAAATCTTGAAAGTCTAATTTTACCATTGATGAATTTAAATGTTGAGCGATAATTTTTCCCATTAAACGGACAGATGGTAATTCAGTTTCCAAAAATAGTAAGTGATTATCAATGTCGTACATTTTTGTTGAAAATCTCTCAGCTTCTTCACAACTAATAGAAAAAACCTTACTTCCATCAGCTCCTGTATCATCAAGTATTAGTTCCCCATCTTGGCATTTCAGAATATAACAATCACCGAGGTCCATTTCGTAGTCAACTCTTCTTTGCAAGTAGCCGAGGATATCAGACCACTTCCTGCGTAATTTTTCCCAAGTGGTCCGGGATAAATACATCACAATGTACGTGTCTTCTAAAATAATAATCGGTTTCCATCCTTTTAGAGCTAGGTGAAGTTTTGTCTCGTGCTATTTTCCTGAAGAAAGAAAATTTCAATGACTTTTGTGGCTCACCCATTATTTTACTTTACTTTACTTTCCTGGATACCAATCACCACAACACAATACAATAACTTCACAGGATGAACGAACTGTCGTAACTGCAAAGACACTTGACTCGTTTATTTTTCCTTATAGTACTGTTTACCTGACCTTAACCCTGACCGTTCCTTCCAAAATGAAACTTTTGTGCAGATGATTCACGGACATGTTTCTACATGTTGTTGGATAAACCATGACGACAATGATGGATGTGTGTCACCCTGGGAAAATTCCAAGATATCTTATCTCAAAAACATCACCCACAATTCCATAGCCAAACAGAACATGACAACAATGTCGTTATGTGTTTGGATATTTCTGGGGAACATATGTCTCTCATGCTGTGATATCACAGAGGGTGACAGATGTCTTCCCTGCAATGCTCCCCCACCTAACCCCATCACCCTAGTCTCTCACCATCCCCTCTCCTCCAGAAGATGTCTGCTCAGCCTAGTGGAGATGAGCGAGCTCATCATTTGCGGATATCTTTTAGTGATGTTACCTCCAATTGATACTGATAACTTTTTTGGGAAAATAAAAATTTAAAAAACTGGTTTTTTATGATAACTTTTTAGGAAAAAAACGCATTTTTTATGAAAACTTTTTTGGAAAAAAAATAAAAGAAAGCGTTTTTTTAGTTTTTTTTCAGCAAAATTTTTATTTTTATTTCAGCAAAATAAAATGTGCATTTGTAAACTTAAATGAACAAAGATGTGTGTTTTTGTTGTGTTTTTCCACAGTGAATTTTTACTCAGTTATTCTGATTAGATCTTGATATTTAAATCCACAACTTTATATCTTAATGCAATTCTGTTTAATTATTTTAAAAAAATCACAACTGTGAAATTAATGCCAGGACAGGAAAAAAAAAGGTGTTGAAAACGAAAATCCATGTATTGATTATTTTAGAAATTGTCTAATGCTACCTATTGACATTATTTGAGTTATCTGAAAACAAATCGTTCACATAATCGAAAATCCGAACTGTTAGAATTTGGTTATTTTTACAGAGAGAGAGAGAGAAGCTAATTAAACCAACAAAACGTGAGTTTAACACTTCTTTAAAGTTTGGCATAGAGAAAATGTTTGTACTCTACAGATAACACATATACAAATTTTACCTTTCCCTACACAAAGTAAGATAAAAACACACCAACAGTATATCCAACAGCATGTGAAAACATGTCGTTGAGTCATCTGCGCAAAAGGTTAATTTTTGAAGGAACGGTCAGGGTAGGGGATGGTAAGTGTAAACAGTACTATAAGAAAATACCAGAGTCGAGTGACTTTGGACTACTGCAGTTGCTGTTTTGTGATTTGTGTTTGGTAATGCAAAAATAATGGGTGAGCCACAAATTCTTTGAAGTTTCTTTGTGAAAAGTTCTAATTGTTTAGAATTTTGTAAACGAATGTTACCATAAAGTATACGATCAGAGCTAATAATCAGTGAAATAATAATAAATAACTATTTATTTGTGGTGCCATATGAAGTAATCGAAGAAGAAGAATGAAGGAAATCGATTATGAAAAATCGACAGTGGGTGAAAAATACGAATTTTCAGTTATCATTGGGATAATTGATGTACAATTTTTGTTGAACAAGAGTTCAAATTTATTTCCTAAAGAAATTTGTATTTCTGATGGAATTAGTGTAAGATATGCAGTGACAAAATCACCTTGTAGTTGGAAAGAATTACCTGAAAGAGTTAAAAAAAACAGAATTCTTGGTTAATAAAATATAACCATCAGCTGAAGTGGGAAATTGGTTCACTAGCTTTGGACAAACTAAGAGCTTGGATGATAGAATCAACATGCAAATATCATATATTACGTGCCAAAGGAAGAGAAAAATCAAAAACATTAACGAAGCTAATAGGGAAGCCTGTTCTTGATTTAAATGAAATTGGATGCCCGAAACGTGAAAACATAACGTGTAGTTTTAAATGCTTTTGGAAACAACGATAGATTCTGTGCTTTTAATAATTCTCTTAAGTATACGTATTGGTTTCAAAGAAATAAATACACAACCCTTAATTTTACTACAGTAATAAATTCCCAACAAACGCCAAACGAAAAATTAACTTTCAGATGAGAGTCACATTGTCAAAACCATACGATGGCAATTCCACAACCATGGAAGAATCTTTGATGTATTTTTCAATTTATTTATTTTCTGTATTGTTAGATTCAGTAAATACAATTTGTAAATAATATTTCGTTCAATAAAATGTGTAAATTAAAATGAACAAATTGGGTGTCGTATATGTGTTATACAAATTTAAGAAGGAAGATAACTTTTTTTTTTTTTTTTTTCCTTGTGAAATTTCATGCCACAAAGTAACCAGAGAATTTTTTTTTTTTGATTCATTGAATTAAAAGTCTTATTTGTTCGTTATCTACAAACAAAGTTAATCAATGAAAATTAACAGTGTGGGAAAATAATTCACAAATAAATTCTACTTACAGAAATAGGTTAAGAGCACAAGGAATCGAAGGTAAAATTAATAGTTATATTGGTAATTTCCCAACGGAAACCAATAGTTCAAAACAAAACACATGATTTCTCACCTACGTACAACAAAAGGCGACCGGATAAGATAGATAGCTTAAAAGGTAAGACTTAATCAGAAATATACAGTGTTGGAAATAAATTCTCATTTACTTTATATTTATTAATTCTGCTCAGTTATTCTGTTAGAATATGACCTGTAAAAGTAAAATACAGAAAATAACGAATCAATTGAAAAAAAAAAAAATAATAAAATTTCACTTGTCTGAATTCCATACTCTAACAGCAATCGGAATTCGAAACCGGAAATAACACTTACCCTAAACAAAACGGCGCACAGACTTTCCCAAGTGGGAAAGAATTAATACAGACAACCAATCGGATACTACTCTAAATTAAAATTAAATGTAAGCATTAATTTACAACACCAATGAATTCCGACGGTAACGAAGAATGAATAATTTTAGGATATGTGTTATTCAAACATCTTGATACTAAGTCCTTAGTCATATGTAATTATTTGAGAAATATCCAAACTTGAGGAAATGCTACCCAATTTACGGATGTGACTAATGTCATCCCCTTTGAAGAAAACCACTCGCTGGAGGATATTGCAAATGACGAAACCACAGCATCTACGGTCTGTAATCCAAAAGGACGAAGTAACTAGTTCAGGTTACAGTATTTACAGAAATTTCATTCTTTGTGGTTTTTGTGTTTGTGTTGTGTTGTGGATATAAAATTGAACTATTTTGGAATATTCGTATTTAGAAGAGTCATCCGGAAAGCTGTAAGTACTTTTTTAACTTAAACATAACTGATCGCATGTTGTTTGGTAACCGTAATTCTAATACTGAATAGTATTTTTTTTTCCCATAAGAATAATCATAGGGTATATATTAGAGTATCAACATGGACACATAGCGATTTTTATGTCTTGTGTGTGTGTGTGTGTGTGTGTTTAAGGACAGGTACTTTAAGTATATAATTAATTATTCAGAAAAGCTTGAAACACGAGAGCCATCACGACTTTCTCTAAGAATTCCCACACTTTAACAGGAAAGAAATACCCAAAATGTACTGGAAAATTAGTACAATCATCTATAGAAGAAAAAAAAAAACTGTATGTTTGTGTGACATAGAATATAGTTAAATTAAATTATCATTCCAAACTCAATAACAACAAACATTCACGTCACGAATCCTAATGTTATCTTGATCTTGATCTTCTCAGAAGTGTCCCACCAATCACGACACGATTACTTAACCACTAACTGCCCCCATCACGACTTACTCTAAGAATTCCCACCCTTTAACAGGAAACAAATAACCCAAATGTATTGGAAAATTAGTACAACCATCTATATAAAATAAAATAAAATAAAAAAAAAACCGTATGTTTGAGTGACACCAGTATATAATTAATTATTCAGAAAAATCTAATCACACCCGCCATCACGACATACTCTAAGAATTCCCACAGACGACAATGACAGATGTGTGTCACATTTAACTTAAATATAACAACTGTTCGTATGTTTTTGGTAAGCGTAATTCTAATACTGAATATTTTTTTTTTCCATAAGAATAATCATAGGGTATATATTAGAGTATCAACATGGATATATTAGCGATTTTTTATATCTAATATGTATATGTGTGTGTGTGTATGTGTGTTTAAGGACAGGTTTTTTAAGTATATAATTAATTATTCAGAAAAACTCGAAACACGAGAGCCATCACGACTTTCTCTAAGAATTCCCACACTTTAACAGGAAAGAAATACCCAAAATGTATTGGAAAATTAGTACAACCATCTATAGAAGAAAAAAAAAACTGTATGTTTGTGTGACATAGAATATAGTTAAATTAAATTATCATTCCAAACTCAATAACAACAAACATTCGCGTCACGATTCCTTATCTTATCTTGATCTTGATCTGGTCAGAAGTGTCCACCAATGACAACACGATTACTTATACACTAATATTTCCCTTTCCATTCAAAGCAATAACGTCACTTATTTACAAATGACGACATTTATTTACAAACAAACCAAAACACAAGAACTGAAGCCATTGACTACATATGCTCCCAGGGAAATTCCAAACATTCCACACCCATGAAGCCACGCACACCGGAAGCATTTGGTTTAAACTGTCCCACCAATCACAACACGAATCCTTATCTCTACCATCACCCATAATGCCATACGCGAACAAAAAAAATCACCCACAATTCCATTCACGAACAAAAAAAATCACCCATAATCCCATACGCGAACCAAAACACAAGAATGAAGCCATTCACACACTTGCCCACATGGAAATTCCAAACATTCCAAACTCATGACGTCACTCACAATGATGTCAGGAAGCCACGCCCACCGGAAGCATTTGGGCAGAACCTCCAAGCAGAAACCATTGACACATATACCCTCAGGGAGAAGCCACGCCCACCGGAAGTATTTTGTCACTAATGGGACCCCTACTACTTCGCGCATATGGACTAATTAGACTTATTAATGATCCATCTCTTACCAACTCACTCCTCTCACTTTCACACAGACGTTTGGTTTCGGCAATATGTGAAGCCTTTAAATATTTCCATGTCAAATGTTCATCTGAAATAGCATCAATAATTCCCCCACTTAGTACTAAGCTTGTTGGAACACGTGCAGCTGCTGCTCAACATCCCTTCACAGCGCACCTGAAAACAAACAGAACAAGTTTCCTATCCTCGTCCTTCATCCCTACTACTGCTGTATTGTGGAACAGTCAGCCCCTTGTTATGTTTCCCAAGGAATACATTATACAGTCATTTAAATCAAATGTAAACAACAGTTCGTCCATTCCCAACCCACTAATTCCTGACTAAAATGGATACTGCTGTATATTATACGAAGTTTTTGATCTACAACAAAATACTAGCATATGTGCGATATCTATTATTCACAAGACGGCAGTTGATTAAAAAAAATAAATAAATAAAACGAATGAGTGTAGGATTCCTGTAAGTGATTAGATATTTATACTTCGCAAGCAAATCTCTTTCCCTCTTTTTTTTTGTGTGTGTGTGTGTGTTGTAAATTAAGCCATCATTAAATTCATGTCTAGACTTCATAGAATCGCATGCTATTCGCTCTACCCAGCAACTTATGGTACCACACATACTAAAGTCCTACCACACAAGCGAGAGCCGACTTTGGCTTTGTGCCAAGAATAATCAATTCATGTTGAAGGGAAGAAATAAATAAGGCGATGTACGAATTGGTTACCAACACGCGAAATCCCGTGCTTTATACGTAAAATTTTCCAACTGTTATACAAGCAAAAATAGTTACCACTTTAAAAACTACAATGTTCATAAAAGAGAAGTTAATTTTCCGACGTGTAATAATAAACAGCTCATCCCGCAATACGGACTGATTACTCTATTATATTATCGGAATGAATTCTTTTGACATGCGCAGAAATGCCGAGGGTCCCGCATCTGAGGGCGTACAGTATGTCACATGAATGAAAGTATTTCTACTTACACTTATTCTTTTCTTTACATTTCCTATTCTCACATGACTTAGCAATGATGGTTCACACATTTTCACCTTTGAGTAATTTAAATAAACCAAACAAATATAGCATTCTTCTTTATTATTGTTTTCTAATATATCATAAACACATTGTCCCACTCGACGCTAATTTGGTTACAATTAATTGACAAATTAAAGTATTCAGTTAGCCTACAATTATTTGTATTGGACCAATTAAGATGAGCGCTGATGCGCTATGCACTCTTAAAACTTTCATACATCGATAAAAATGCAGTCAAATTACCGTGGATTTTGTAGAGCGGGTTGCGTAACCAACATGACAGCCCACCCAACCGAAAAGGGCACGCGACGCCACTGATTATGAGGTATGCATTTGACAACTGCTAACGATGTTCAAATTTCAGTACATTAAATTATAAAGCGTACAGCATACGAACATTAATTTTCGAAATTTGACATCTAATCCGTTCTGCAATCAAAGCTGCGAATTCGATTCCCACTACGGGTGTGGATGTTTGCGATTATCATACTAATTCTGTGTGGAAAGAGTTGTTATCTTAACACTTCTAGAACAGACTTCATTCTTCATTCTCAAAAACCGAGGAGGCACGGGAGTGACCATACACTGTCGATAATGAAGACAATGTAAAAGAGTATACGTTTAGATGTCAAATGTATCTCTCACTCTCTCAGTAACCAGAATTATTAATGAAGACAGAACTTGTATATATTTCGGGCTTCACTTCAGACAATAAGAGAATTCAGTTATTTTGATGTATGTAAATATTAAGTAATTCTATTTCGGTATTATTCAATCAAAAATATTTTTTTGAAAACTGGGTGCTGTAGCGATTGCAAAGAATTCAGTTCGCATAAACACATAATTTATAAACATGGCGTCCGGTACTCATCAGTACTGGAAGCCATGTTTATAAATTATGCGTTTGTTACTTAATAACTAGCAGTCACTTTTTTTCAGACGTTTGTTAAATGTTTAGTTATTCCAGAATTACTTTCTATAATAAAACATGTTTGTTTATTATGAAGTAACTAGATTTTCGAATACCTTTGATATTAATATTCGATTTGATATGATGGGGATACAGTAAATATTGACGGATTGATTTTTTTTGCCACCAATTTTCAATAAGAGTATACAATATTACGGTAATTAATTAAAATTCCGATAAGAACATTCCATACCTCGGAAGTGTTTAGATTTACTAACCACCTGAATTATACTTAGCTACTTAAAACTGAACTATACTACCAAACAATTCCACTTGCACTACACGAAAATACTGCACACGTAAAGAAGTTTCTGGTTTATTATTAAGTGGCAATATCGTAGTCGTTCGATTTCGCTAGGGCCCTCTATCGAATCGGAACATTTTTATAAATCTTGGTTGAGAAATTAAGAAAAGTGAAATTGACATACATCGAAAAACTGCTTCTCAAAAAAAAAAAAAAAAGACTACTTCCTGTTTAAATTTAAAGCAAAAGCACTCAAATAAATATTATTAACTCAAATAAAGTTAATTTTTCAAATAAATAATTAAAATATATTATTTAATTATTTATTTGAAAAATACACCAAAAGTACTTAAAATGTAGTTTAAGTGTACTTTTGGGGATCGAGAAGTGAATTGTAGTAGAGTAGTATTTCTTGACTTCTTGGAAGTGTCACGTAATAATTATAATAATAAATTTGAGTAATGTGCAACTAGTGATCATACGTGAAAAGAAAATTATATTTAATCATAATAACCATTAAATAGATTAATGTATTTAAATAAGGATGATTTAAATAGGCTGACAGTATGGGAAAAGATAATGGATATCACTTTTATGTGAAATTGCACGCCAGGAAACCGATCAACCCTGAACTTGGAAGTGGTGGAAGATCGAGAGCTGAAGTTCAGAGGGCATATTTCTCAAGTGTCCAAGGTAGCTCAGAGGATTACTTGGTTATTGAAGAACATGTGGCATGCTGAGATAAATGTGGGTCTGATGTCACTAAAATAGTTTATGGTATCGATACAGGGAAAGTGTTTCAGCACTTAACTAGAGGGCAGAACAAGAAGTCATTCTTGGAAATTAAATAAAAATGTTAACAAGAATGTGAGGGCTACAGAATGAATTCAAGTAGTGGCATGATAGATATTAAGTGTATGCGCATAGTTTGGGTCTTCAGCGACTCAGTGAAGCTGCTCGTATAATAATAACTCTCTCTCTCTCTGGTAAGATAGCTAGCTGAATATTTAAGATCATAAGATACTGAAGTTCATTATATTTTCAAAATAATGTATAAAAACAATAAATATTCCTCAATTTTGTTTTCATCAACTTTTATTTATAGTGTTTAAAAGCGTACGTTAGCACAATGTACATAGAGGATCCTGTCAAACCAAACGATTCCTTTTCCAAAATTATGGCTCTTAACAAAAAAACTGTATAAAGACGAATTTATTAATAAATAAATTTACATATTAAAAATTGCCCCATTAAAAATATTTCATCCTCACCACGAACAAACACCAATAATAAAAGTTTCGTATCATAGCAATGACAAGCGCCAACGAATATCGGCGTTAGATCGCAGTGCTTTTGTTTCGTGTAACGATAATTGCAAAAATATAATTCTTTTCATATTTTCAACAGTGACACTCGTCGTAATTCAGCGTTGTATCTATAATAAATAAATAATTATATGTTATTTTAACAAAATAAAATAAGATTGACAAAAAATAGTTCACCACGAACAAGCATCAATAATAAACGTTTCATATCTCACAGAAATAACGCGCGTAAGGATACTAAAAAATAGTGTGGGAATGACGTAACGTGAAATGACAAGCGCAAACGAATATCGGCGTTAGATCGCAGCGCATTTGTTTCGTAATCTAAAGCGTTAATCGAAAACAATTCAAATTATTAACTATTCAATCAATGTCAAAACATAGGCTGTAACTTTTAACACGTTGTATTGTATTTATATAATGTAAGCATTGTTATTATTTATAAACATAAACGAAATTAAAATTTTTCATTTTTTCCTTGTGGGTGCTGCAGTGTCGCAGTGCTTATGTACGGGCCGCCAATGTCCTCCACTAATTTAAATATATCAGAGGTACAACACTAGGCTAATAAGAAATCACTATAGCAAATATAGTGAACGATGCCGTTGGCTTCAGTAGTTTGCTATGGAGAGAGTGTAATGTATTTGAAACACCTTCAAATACGTGAAATGCTAAAAATAGGCTAAATGGCTATATAGAAAACTGTAGCTTTATAGTTTTCTGTATAGCTACAGAAATAGCCATAAAAATTAGCATTCAAATACTATTAAATACTATTGTAGTGTGTGTAGATACAGCTAAATAATCATTTCTTCAGAGTTGTGACTTATTTTTGATTTTTATGCCGCAAAGATATCAAAGGTCATTCTGCGCCAGAAAATAGGTTACAGCAGTACATATATAAGCGCCTCCGTAGCGCAATTGGAAGAACGACGGTACATTGCGCCCTTCGATTGGAATAGGCCTAAGTTCGATTCTCGTCGCGAAGGGAGGAATCTTTATCTGGTCGATTTCAATCGATGGTGAGTTAGCCGATCTCATACGGAGGTAGCAGGGTTTTTTCTCCCGGAAACTCGGGTTTTTCATCCCGCATACATACAAATCGGCCCTTCAGAACACACGGAATTTACAGACAAAAATCACTAGTTGTGGTAGTGTTGGAGGTGGGCGGTAGATGGCGTTGATTCGTAGTAGAGGTAAGATGTAGAGACAGTTAAAGATGTCCTCCCGCGATGAGTCTTAGGACTCCTTGGAGGTATCAGGAATAATAATAATATGGTAAACGGTTAGTAGGAAAATCATAAACATCCATGTGCCTGTCGAGATTCGACCCGCAGCCTCTTGGCTGAATAGCGGATACGCTGAGATCCCAAAGTGGTGATCTTGCTTCACTATATATCCCGTTGAATTTATCACAGAACTTTATATATATATATATATATATAAACATATTTATATATATATATATATATATATATATATATATATATATATATATATATATATATATATATATATATATATAAACGTGTTCCATC
Organism: Typopeltis vanoorti; assembly: GCF_054136105.1. NCBI lineage: Eukaryota > Metazoa > Arthropoda > Arachnida > Uropygi > Thelyphonidae > Typopeltis > Typopeltis vanoorti. The sequence continues at coordinate 9,994,167 of NC_143558.1, forward strand.
CATCTATGTTTATATTTTTTAATTTTTTCAATTACTGGTTCTTGGTTTAATTCTTTCATAATATCTTTGTTTCTTTTGTGATCAAATAGGGTATACGTTGCAGTTTTTCTCATAAACTTCATTTCTGCTGCAAAGAGGAGAGTGTTTAAGTTAACTGTAGGTGAAAGTTTAATTCCTTGATGTAAATTTTTATTCCATTTTATTATTATTTCATTTAAGTAGATATTAAAAAGAGTTGCTGAGAGGGGACATCCCTGTCGGACCCCTTGGTTTATCTCTCTTGTATATGATAGCTCATGATTTAATCTTATTTGTATTTGATTATTTTCATATATACTTGTGATATATATATATATATATATATATAGACGTGCATTTGCACGGGGCAGCAAAGTTGGCATAAACTATACGAAAAATAAGGGAGAAGGGGCGCCAAAATATGCTAATGCACGGGGAGGCCCTGTAGATTTGTTTGTTCGTATGTATGTACTTCGAAACATATATATGAAGAGATATGGGTGCTTTTTTTCGTGTTAACATGTAGAGGCAAGTACATGCTCCCACATACTACGACTGCATGAGCACGGTTTAACTTTTTTGAAGGGGGGGGGACTTAAATTTGGATATGGCATGTTCGTGTCCTTGCAATGGTGTTTGAAAGGAATTCCTTATAGGTGTGTGTGTTTAATTTCCATCAAATTTTCATTCTGGCTATAACATCTATATAGCGCCTGTTTCAGCTCTCTGTATGTTCCTAGGTTTCTGTCGTCGAACGGCAGTTTGTTGATCATGTCAAGTATGTAGAAGCTTCGGTGGCTTTTCTGTAGGGATTATTATACATGTTATGTAGTTTGTTGACTATTCCTTCTGTGGTGTTGCTATCTGATATGTTGTTCTGGTTGGACTGAAGTAATGTTTTAGCATGTATATGCATAAGTGTTTCACCGAAAATATTTTGTGTTTTGTCCTTGCTGCTCGTATAAGTGTGGACTGTTCTTTGTTCCAGAATATCAGTTTTACCACTTTATTTTGCAACTCTTGTACAATCTGTTAAGTTCGTAGTTTGCGCAGAATGCGTATGATGTAATTGCGTATCTTGAAATGTTTTCACTTAATGCTTTATAAATTAGTATTTTTATGTGTGTTGGCAGGGCCGACGGTAGCGGGAATGCAGAGCATACGTTGCATGCGGGCGCTGCTACGAAGGGGGACGGCGCCGCCGGGGCACTGTTCATAAGTTCATTTTTAAGAAACAAAATTTTTAAAATAAAAACAAAAAATTCTTAGAATGATCAATATTAAAATAAATAAGGCCGGATACACGGAATAAAAATGTTTAAAATTTGTATATTGCCGCCTCTTTGATCAGCCGGCTGTTTACAGCGAGAGCAGGCTAAATGCTTGCCTGCAGAATGTTGTGTCCACTGCAGTCTATCTAAAGTGAAACGGTGAACATGCGCAGAAACGAATTTTCGTACAAAACATTTGTTGTTAGGTAAACCAGTCATATGGTACGCATCTCAGTAGGCTACTGACGGTAGCGCAGTGCGGCTATTATTTCGTCTCTGTGTCGTGTTGTGTAATAATTTCTTTTGGGTATAAAATAGAAATGGAATCAAAAATTAAAAAAAAAAAAGTTATCCGGTGCACAAAATCGTAAGCGTCATGCTGCGATAGAAGTAGTTATTAAGAAACAAACTGGGGCTCTTAATAATTTGTTAAAATATTAAAATATTCTGATGCAGATTGTAACTCACTCGATACATCAGAAATCAGAGTTGACGAGCCGTGCACATCATCCAGTTTTCATGAAAGTACTATTGCAACTATTGAACAAGATAACAAGACGCATGGTTTAAGTGAAAAACAGTTAGGAGAAGATTTAGTTGTAGTTGACCACGAAACTAACACATTGTTAGGTCTGTAAATTTAGAAGATCCAGGTGAATGGGGAAATATTGATGAAAAATTACGAGTTGTTTTAATTGAAATGGGGCCTGTTCAAAAGAAAAATATAATATATCCCAGAGATACATATGATCATAAATTTGGTGACACGTATTATAATACAAAAATGGAAAACGGGGAGCTCGTGCCAAGAACATGGCTCATTTATTCCGAAATTTTAAATTCTATTTTTTGCTTTTGTTGCAAACGTTTCGCACCTAGTGAATCAAGTAGTCTTGTAGAAGGTTATAACAATTGGAGAAATGTAAGTACAACTTTGCATAGACATGAGACTAGTTTAACTCCCATGAAAATATTCTTAAAATGGAAGGAACTTGATAAAAATTTAAAAAACAAAACTACTATTGATTACCAGATTTAAAGCATGTAAGAAATGGAAAAGAAACATTGGACGAGTGTTTTTTAGAACTCTTGATTGAAATTATAAAATTCCTTGGTAGCCAAAATTTAGCTTTTCGCGGATCATCTGATAAATTATATGAAAGGAATAACGGCAATTTTTTAAAATTAGTCGAACTGTTTGCGAAGTTTGATCCCGTTATGGGAAATCATGTTGATAGGGCCCTACAAGGAAACAATAGGGTACACTATTTGAGTGAAGACAGTCAAAATGAAATATTGGAAACTTCAAGTAACGCAATCAGGGATACAATTTTATTATCAATTCGAAAATCTAAATATTATTACATAATTTTAGACTGCACACCTGATGCACGTAAAACAGAACAAATGACCATTATTATTCGCTTTGTTTCCTGTGACAATGGAATTGTCAAGATCAGGGAAAAGTTCTAAGGTTTTGCAGATGTATCAGATTCCACAGGACGTGTTTTATGTGCAACAATAATGGAACATTCCCATTGAAGACATGCAAGGTCAATGGTATGACAATCGGGTAAATATGAAAGGGAAAAAATATGGGCTCTAAAATTTGCTTTTGAACAAAAATCCTCGAGCTTTTTACATGCCATGTGTTGCTCGTACTCTAAATTTAATCATTAATGCAGCCAAAGTGAATGCAGATGCAATTAGTTTCTTTGCAATTATTGAAGAAATACAGTACAATTTCTTTTCATTCTCTTACAAACGTTGGGCAATCCTTTAAAGTTCGTAAAAAATTTAACATTGAAACAGCCATCAGAAACGCGATGGGAAAGTAAAATTAATGCAATCCGCCCTCTACGATATCAGTTGGGAGAAATTTACGATGCGGTTTTTGAAATTTTAAATAATGAAAATTTTAATAAAGAAACTCAGCATGAAGCACAAACATTATATGCTAAAATAAAGGACTACAAATTTATTTGCTGTCTTATAACTCGGCATGATTTACTTAACAGAATAAACGCTGTGAGGAAAATGCTTCAAGACAAAAATATGAACATTACACTTGCTTAAGAATCTATCGAAATCTTTAAAATATTCTTACAAGAGTATCGATCAGATACAAATTTCAAAGAAGTTCTAAAAACGGCAAAGAACTGTGTGGAGAACAAGAATTGAAAACTGGTATGGAAGTTCGACGACGAAACAAGAGACGACAATTTGACTACGAGCATCATGACGAAACGCCACAATCACCAGAAGATAAATTTAGAGTGAATATGTTTTATACACTTCTAGATGTTACAATGTGTTTTAATAGAACGTTTTGAACAACTAAAAACATATCATGATAATTTCAATTTCTTTTATAGGTTACTACAAATTGATAACGAAGATTTACGAAAAATTGTGACGATTTGGAGATTCTCTTGGAGGACGGCGACGATCAAGACGTATGACGTCTTTATTGTCGAGTTCTGTGCTTTCTGGGATATTTTTCGGAAGGATAATTTAAATATTCAAAACCGTTTCAATATTCTTAATTTTATTGTGTCCAATAATTTATCTTTCCCTAACTTTTCAATTGCTTTAAGAATACTATTAACCTTACCTGTTAGTGTAGCGAGCGGTGAACGTTCCTTTTCCAAGTTGAAATTGATTAAAACCTACTTAAGAACAAGTATGTCACAAAAAAAACTTGTTAGTTTGGCGTCAATTGCTATTGAAAATGATATATGCGGAATTAGACGTTAAGACCATTATTTCTAATTTTGTGAATATGAAATCAAAAATCATAAAATTTAAATTAAAAAAATGTCAAGTATATTTATGTAATTTATTTTATTTTCTATTATTCTGCAAAGATGTTATTTTTTGAATACTTATATTAAATGTTCTAATTATTTCTGAATTCTTTTCTTATTTTCTCATCTATCTTGAGTTTCTTTTATTTTCCTAAAAGATAGTTCCACATATAAAAATTATTTAAAAAATTTTACAAGTCACTAAGAATTTAGTAACTTGTAAAATGCAAGAATTTTTTAAACTTTAGTTCAAATAAATTTTAACTTTAATTAAAATTCATTTTACTTTTGTTAGCAATTTGGGTCTGTGAGAAGGTTATAATCCCTGTATCATTATATTCAACAATTAAAGTGAAGTGGCTTTGTCAAAATTTGCTTTAACTTTTGAGAATTTTTTTGAATATTCTGGTTTTTAACGATGATCCTGCCTAGTCAACACACCCGGTTCATTACATTTAGCGAACCAATGTGTGGCTGTTCTGTCAAAATGTTATTTAAAAAATTTCAAATAATTTAAGTTTTTATTATTGTAAAAGAACCACATACGCGTGGATCGTTACAGGGGCGCTTAGATAGAAATTGCATGCGGGCTGCAAAGACCCTAGCGCCGGTTCTGTGTGTTGGTGCAATGTGTTTAAATCGACATAGTTTGCTTCCTAATATACCGAATATGTTGTGTACTATCCAACCGCAATGCGATAATCCTGGTTGGCAAACTGCCAAGAAGAGTCACATCCCACGAAACGCATTCATTACCGTATTATCGGAATGGATTCGCCATGTTCTGTCATGTGCAGAAGTGTCGAGAGGTTTCGCATCTGTGGTCGGACAGATAGTTTGTATGGCTCTTTCAACTTGGATCAGCATCGAAAGGAAGTCCGAGATAGCGTGTTGTTTTCACATGTGTGGTGGTTTCTGTTTTAGGATCAGTCCTCTGTGTATAGGACAGTGAGATATTTAGTTTTTATAGATAATCTAATATCGTGTGTGTGTGTGTGTGTGTGTGTGTGTGTGTGTGTGTGTGTGTGTGTGTGTGTGTGTGTGTGTGTGTGTGTGTGTGTGTGTGTGTGTGTGAGAGAGAGAGAGAGAGAGAGAGAGAGAGAGCGAACAGCTCCCTTGTGGTATACTCCGCAAGTTATTACCGGTACACTTTGCTGTGCGCTGATCCTATTATACGTGTGACGTGCTTCCTGTTTTTCATGTATGCTTTAAACCACTGGAGTAGACGACCTCCAATTCCGATATATGTTAGTTTGTTCAACACCGTTTTGTGTGTCAAACACTTTTGCTAGGTCCAAAAAAAAAAAAAAAAAACGACTAATACTATTCTGTTTTTATCTAGCGCAGAGTTTATTAGGTCTATGAAATCTTCCAGGAGTGTTGCTGTTCCTTTTTTTTTTGCGTTTTTTTTTTTTTTTTTTTTTTTGTATCAGAGTCATTCATCATCCTAACCGATCTTGGGCGAAGACTGCTAGGTTTTTCTCCCTAATTTTTTTTTTTTTTTTTTTGAGGGGGGGGGTTTCCTCTCGCAAACAGGCAAACCGGCCTTTAGAACATAATACTTCTACGGACATAGAATACACTGGGAAGCATAGAGCCATCCATCTTATCCTCGTATAACGGTTACAGTTATAAGCAGTCGCGGACAGTAAAAAATTAAAGTGGAGGTGCTGCATATACAAAATAAGAAAAATAATTCCCTTTTTTCCCTAATCAGTAACTAATTTATTAATAAGCA